>NW_026705474.1:300000-410177 GCF_029867415.1 Vicia villosa
AAGTAATTAGGAATATGAATGAATTGATCTGATGTAGAATATCCATTTATTTTTTAATGGTAGTCAAAGATTAGTCAAGTGTTGACTCATATACAATAAAGAATAATGTTTATAATAAGGTAATTTAAAATACAAATAAATTAATTGTTTTTATGGACATTTTCTTTGGTCAATTAAAATGTCAATATATATTTTTATTAAATAAATTAATTTAACATTTTTTTGTTTATTTAAATTTTTTATGAATATTATTTTTTATAAGAAACTCAATTTCATTAGTAATAATGTTCTAATGGGCATTGGCCCAATATCTATGCAATACATGTCCCCATCTCGAGAATTTAAGATGCCACCCTATAAGTTATATCGGGTGTATTCTAAATTCAATGAAAAGATTATTACAACTGTATTTTTACAATTTTTACAAAATCACGTTTCAAACCATAAATTTGAAATTTTTTTGACGATATCGGAAATTTGGGTAGTATACTGTCGGAATCCAAAATGTGGGTAGTTTGGTAATAACTTTTGTGGTATTTCGATAATTCTTTTCCTTATTTTTGATTCAATTATTTTTATAATCGTGTAAATAAATAAAATCGAGTTTTGATAGTAAATATGTAATTTACTAGTTTTTCTTCTTTGTTTTGAAGGTTATTTTGCATTTTGGGAAAGCTTTGGATGAAAGTTATGAAAGATATCACTTTGGAGCAAGTTTGGAGCCATTTTGGATAAGTTTTGTTCAGCAAGTTCCGCTAAGCGGCTGTCTAGCGCGCTTTCCAGTGGCGAACCAAGTTTCCTGTTCCGCTAAGCGGCCTTCCAGCGAGCTTTCCAGTGGTGAACCAAGTTTTCTGTTCCGCTTAGCGGACCCTTCGTGATTCAAGATATTTTTTCTAGTCCGCTTATCGGCCCTCTGTGCGCTAAGCGGGACTACTTTTTTAGAGATACTACTTTTAGGCACTTGGAGATATTTTTATGTATCATCCTTATCTTTTTCTCATTCTACCAACCAACCACATTCTAGGGCAAGAGAAGAAGAGAAAAACTCATAATTATTCAAGATTTCTCAAGCATATTTCTTCATCATTTTTGGATTCTTATGCTAGAAAATCTTGTTTTGATGTTTGTTGTTGAAGCTATGGAGAGCTAAACTTCTCATGTGTCAAGATTAGAGCTAGTTAGCTTGTAAAGTATGTATTTTGCTCAATCTTTTGTGTATGAACCTTGTTGATCACTAATATATGGTGAATATCTTTGTTATTCATGTTTATATGTTGTTTTGATGCACTATTAAGAGATATGTTTCAAATCTTGATCAAAAGATATTCATCTATCAATAATCAAACTCTAGAGATAGATTTGTGAGTTGATAATCACTTGTATTGAGCTTTTAAAGATTATCATGTTGATTGTTGGCATGAGAGATCATCTAACGGTCAATATGATAATATTCACGATATTGCTTTAGAGATAAACGATATCGAGAGGATACGTGGTTGTATTAATCATTAACATGTTCATATGCGTGATTAGCCAAATATATACAAAGCAAGTTAACGAAAGCTAATCTTGACACAGTTTTCTCAAATCGTTTTCAAACTCTATTTTATTGTCTTTATTTTACTTTTCATGCTCTTTACATCTAATGTTACCAAACTGTTACTCAACCTTAACTCAAAATACACTAAATTGTTGAATGGCGGAAGTATCGCATCAATCCCGGAATAAACGATAAAGGAAATACTTACCCTTTTAACAAACGGGCGCCGTTGTCGGGGATTGACGTTTAGATATTACAAGCATTGCAATAGTTTTTTGTGTTTTGAGTATAATAATAATTATTATTAAATTTAAAAATTATTACCTAGTCTTGGCTCACTTGTTTGGTTAGTGTTTCAGCTTTTGTTTATGCGAGGAAGTGTACCTGTAGACCAACTTCTTTTTGATCTAGAGATTGAAAGGACTGCACGTAGACTGAATAGCAAAACAAGGAGAAGGAGGAAACTAGCTAAAGAACGAAGGTTATGACAAGAAGCAACTACCTCATCAACTTCTCAAGTTATTGAAGAAGACATGACAGGAGTAGGTGATCCACCACCACCACCACAACCAAATTCGAGACCACCGTGTGCAAATAGTCCGAGAAGAGCAGCTCAATTTGCAAGAAATGACAACAATGCGAGAAACTCAGAGATGAAGACTGGCATTCTTCAGTTGTTATATGCTAGTCCTTTTTCAGGCCTCGATCATGAGGATCCATACACTCACTTGACAATGTTCTATGAGATTGCTGGTGCGATCGGAGCTCCTGAAAGAGAGGAAGAGCAGGTGTTTAAGAGATTGTTCCCTCATTCGTTGATTGACAAAGCTAGGGATTGGTATCTTGACCAACCCCCTCAAACTATGACAAATTGGAATGAGTTGGAAAAAAGTTTCTTGACAAGTTTTTCCCTCAATCAAGGTTGCTCGAGGTGAAGACGGCTATTTCAGTGTTCTCTCAAGGTGTCAATGAAACTCTCAATGAAGCATGGGAAAGGTATAAGTCGATGTTGAGAAAGTGTCCT
This sequence comes from Vicia villosa, assembly GCF_029867415.1. Classification (NCBI taxonomy): domain Eukaryota; kingdom Viridiplantae; phylum Streptophyta; class Magnoliopsida; order Fabales; family Fabaceae; genus Vicia; species Vicia villosa. The sequence continues at coordinate 302,565 of NW_026705474.1, forward strand.
AGTCATGCACTACAACACGGAACAGCTTTCACAGCGCTTTTTTTGGCCTTTAACAGCGCTTTAAAGCGCTGCCATAGCCAGCGCTGGCGTAGGCTACGAAAGCGCTTTCAAAAGCGCTCTGGTAGACCCCCCCTTTAAGAGCGCTTTCCTGGAAAAAGCGCTCTGGTAGGACCCCCTATTAGAGCGCTTTCCTGGAAAAAGCGCTCTGGTAGACCCCCCTTTAAGAGCGCTTCTTAGTAAAAGCGCTGGCAAAGACCAGTAAAAAAGCAAAAAAAATTAAAAAATTACGCAGCATACAAAAGCGCTTTTGGAAAGCGCTCTGGTAGGCCCCCCTATGAGAGCGCTTTTTCCAGAAAAAGCGCTCTCATAGGGGGGCCTACCAGAGCGCTTTCCAAAAGCGCTTTTGTATGCTGCGTAATTTTTTAATTTTTTTTGCTTTTTTACTGGTCTTTGCCAGCGCTTTTACTAAGAAGCGCTCTAGTATGTGGACCTTTAAGAGCGCTTTTTAGAAGCGCTGTAGTTGCTAAATGAGGTATTTTTATGTGCAGCCTATAATTTAATCCTCCCAGTCGACCTGTAATGTTTTCGACCTGTAATATTTTCGACCTGTAATATATTTTCGACCTGTAATATATTTTCGACTATATTATTTCAGCCATCAGTAAGACAATATATATACTAATATATACCATTATAATATCCAAAATTATATATATACATCATTACAAAATTATATATATACATCATTACAAAATCAACAATATTATAGTTCAAATCTGCATGAAAAATAGCTTAATATAAAATTGACACAATTCCTCTTTGATTTCTTCTAACTTTAGCTTCGAGTACCCAGCAGCACGGAATTCGTCAAGGTACTATAAAACAAAAACATAATATGAATAATATATTTAGGTAAATGTAATAAATTATATGAAATTATCTTAAGTTATAACTTTATACCGTGGGAGGAATCTCTAATTGATTCGCCTGAATGATTTCTTTCATAAACCTCAATACAAAGTATCCGCAGTCTGAACTGTTACGCTGTAGCGGACACTACATAGAAAAACAAATAAGATTCTATATAAGTTGTCTTGTTTTACCAAGTAGCATAAATATTATAAGCAAATTTGTGAAAAGTAATGTACCTGCACTTCGATCCAGGTGATGTTGTTTGATTTAGTCCGGGATACCTGTGCGTCCCGTTGACTACGGAATACTTGTATTGATCTAATTAACAAATATATAAAAGCATATGTTTAGATCAATCCCACAAATAAGTAAATATATAAATATACACGAATATATATTTAGAACGATCCTACTTACAAATCAACGATTTCCTTCATGGCCGGATAATTGGTCCATTCACCCTTTACCGAATTCAGATAATACACGACTTCCCTTATCGGGTTGATAGCAAGCAGCAACCAGTGTGCTCTATAAATTAAAACAATAGGTTATATGAAAATATTGCTATACACTAAAGAAACAGAGATTAGATGAATAAAGAATGAGAAACTAACCCTACTGGTCGGGTATTATACGCCCAAAGATGCAGACATTCTGTATTGCCGGTGGACATGAATCTATCGACTAAGCGCTGTCTAACAGATTCCGGATCCGAAACAATTTCCATTCCGCTGCAATGGGCGGAAGACACGAACCGGAATCTGTTAGACAATGCAGTCCCGCGCAACACTCTGTCATACAACAACCTTAAATAAAAACATAATAAACATTAGATTCTTTTCATTGAAAAGTGTAAATAAATTATATTGTGGGACTAATTAAATAATATATCGGATGAGTGAATATTACCGGATGTATGAATGCATATTACTGACGCCTAGTTGATCTTGGTTAAAAATCTCTTGCAAGTCATCAATTGTAATATGTGACTTGAACTCAATACCGAAGACACTTTCATCCATATCGATTTCCCGTAAAGCACCATCCTTCATATCGGACATATCAACCATTGTTGCGAGTGTCGCCCGGTATCGAGGCACAAAAGCACCGCCTTTTCTTGCCGCTTGCTTCGGAGGACCACTGGGTGGTACGCTACGAACCTGCTGCGTCACTTGTTGTGACTCCCGAGCGGATGCCTAAAAATCATATAAGTTAGGTAAAATATAAAATCATGCATATTTTGATTCAGATTATATATTAACACTTTAAATGTACCTCTTTTAGCGATGCAACAGACTCCTCCTCCTGTAAAATCCCTTTACCCTTAATTGCGGGTTTTATAGGAGCAGTCTAAAAATAAAATGTAAAACATAATTAATAAACGGTTTAGAATTGACATTCGAAAACTAAATGATTCATAATCGTTTTCAATTTACCTCATCACTAATGGTAATGAGCTCCGAGGGCCATGCAACAAACGATCCTATTGCATCTCGCAGCAATGTCGTCTCTGAGACCATGTCAGGTACCGGTAGAATCGCATCACGATCTAATACAACATCCACCGATACTTTCAGGTGTCCATCCGGGAGCGGTCTGTGGTGAAGTAAATCTCCCGAAGTGTTGTGCACTTTTCCCTTGCCAACTAGTCGATAACTCGGTTCCGATAAGTATAGTTGGCAAGATGAAATGCCCTAAACCAATAGTAAATATAAAGTCATTATCATTAATAAAATAGAACAATTTAAAAGGAAAAAAAATTATAATTACCTCGGGAAATTTCCTTTGATAGTTGATACTAGCCTTATCACTAGTTTCTTTCACCGATGAAGTGTTGCATTTTTCTCTCATATACGCCTCTTTATCTCTTTGCAATTCAGAGACTTGTGCTTGCAATTCCGCCAACTTTTGCAACACTTCTTCATTTGAAGGATTTCTTCTCCTAGGACTCTTGTAAAAAGAGGTTGGAGTCACACCATGACCCTTACCCCTCACCCGACCGGGATACTCGGGAGCATCTAGTACTCTACTAAGTACGCTCTCCTCACCGGTGGATGCCGATTGCGACAAGGTCTCCTGTAATTCATTTACATTTAAATAATTATTAGTGGAGATAAAAAGTCATTTATATATTAAAAAACATTTGATTTAATTAAAGACATAGTATTATACTTACACATTCAGTATAAACTCTCTGAACATCGGGATCGACAGCGTGATTCTTGCCCACACGAGCTTCCTTCCACAACACATGTACAGGAAGTGAAGCTTCCTCACTTTTAGTCTCCTCCAACTATGCATTGACACAAACGATAAAATCGTCAATTAAAACATGCACATGTAGACAATTAATTAAATCGAATTTCTATTTACTTACAATTTTATCCTCTAAGCGTGCATATCCCAAACGCCCTTTTTTGTATGGATACGCGGGTTTGGATGCTCTCTCCCTATTCGTGGCACTCTTTTTCTGAAAAGCTTCATCTCTTTGCTTTACAAACTCAGCCCAATCTGCTTCATCAATGAAGGTCGCATACTTTGTTGGCCGTCCCGGTGCATTTTCAAGAAATTTTCCATCTTTATCCTTAAGATAGGTGTTTGTCAAAAAACTTTTCCACCCTCTATATCTCTTGCCGGCCAAACTAAGTATGTAGCTTTTACGTTCATCTGGTATCTCAAAAGTCCTCTGCAAAAAAACGTACGCATAGTGTGTTAGTATAAATAATTTAAACAATTTATCGTCAAGATAATAACAACAATTAACCATATATGATATATACCTGAAGCTCTTCCCAAATCGCTTGTTTTTTCTCCTCCAATTCTAAATTTTTCGTTTTCGATTTCCAGGTAGCTATGGAGACCGGAATATGCATACGGACAAGTGTACCAATATAACTTGTCAACTTTGCAGAATTAGGACCAATTGGTTGTTTATCAGAATTCCATTCCAATCGGTACACTAATCCTTGGTCTCTATGTCGTATGATACTCCTCATAATAGTGATGCCTCGTGCAACCTCTTTTGCTTCAGTATCAGGTGGAGCATTTGTATCCGAAGCAACTCTTTCTTGTGAGTTTTCTTGTAAGTTTTCAGGTGGGTTTTCAGGTGGAGCATCTCTATCTGAAGCCATTGAACCTGTATCAAACAAACTAAAGCACATTAGTACACTATTAATAAGCTAACAATCTATACAAGTCAAATGGAAGTCAAACCATGCATGTACAAGTAAATCGGAAACGAAATCGGTACAAATCAAAATAAGCGTAAAAAAGAAAGTTATCGGAATTGAACGAAATTTACATGGCTATGGTAAAACGTCGCCACGGACTCAAAAACAAAGTCGGTTTTCCGAAATTCAGACCCTAAGCCCGACTTTTGATTACGGGCAGAAGCAAAACCGATAAAAAAATAGTCCCGAAATGTAAAGATAAGTGCATGAGCAGCTCCGGAATCGTCAAAATAGTATAGTTACATGTAAAGAAGTCAACAAGCGGATACATGGTTCAAAAGTTATGTACAAAACGAGAATATGCACCAAATTGAATAAAACAAATTAGTCGGACTATGTATACTATTACCTTTATCACTAACGTCTCTTTCTTTTCTTGGTAGGTTTGTGTACTACGCGTCTCTTAACAATGCGGACGGTTGGATTGATCCAAATACCCTCATTATGATCATTTCTAATACAAGATTCATTCTCATTTTGATCGTTTCTTGTACAAGATTCAATGCCAACACCAATATCACCTTGATCTTCAATTTTTTCATCAACTATTTTGTTAGATAAAAGCACTATAGACCATTTCGTACTTGTCGGATCATTGACATAGAACACTTGTTTAGCTTGAGAGGCTAGAATGAAAGGCTCATCTTTGTACCCTACCCTATTGAGATCCACTTGCAAAAATCCTGACTTATCCATTCGTACGCCACTATTATTTTCAACCCACTTGCAACCAAATACAGGAATCTGAAACTTCGCGTAATCAAACACCAAAATGCGCTCGATAACCCCAAAATATGACAAATTTGCAAATTTCGGATTTAAGTCATTCGCACTTGATATGTGCATAGCTTCAGCTACCAAGGTTACACCACTATTTTGCATAGTACTTTTATCATCCTGTTCTTTGGTATAAAATGTGTATCCATTAATTGCGTATGCGCTATAAGAAAGTACAATTACAGATGGACCATAGGCTAAACATCTCAACCTTTCTGTTACTGAAGCAGGATCTGAACGATACTTTGAATAAATATGATCTCTAAACCACGGTATGAAACTTCGATTGTGCTCTCGTACTATCCAGTTCTCATTTCTATTTGGATTTAAATCTCGGAGAACAACTTTGTGCATTTCAACAAACGGCTCAACCTCAATCTCATTGTGCAGAACATACAAGTGCACTTGATCCCGTTCGACCATTGATACTGTCACAACTTTATTTCCAATTAGCCTTTTTCCTTCTTTTTTTTCGACAATATGAGATTTGGGGAGTCCAATTGATTGAACATTTGACAGATATTCAGTACAAAACTCAACCGCTTCTTCAGCAACGTATCGCTCGGCAATACAACCCTCCGGTCGACTTCTGTTTTTCACGTACCCTTTTAATATTTTCATATAACGTTCAGCAGGGTACATCCATCTCATATAAGCTGGTCCGCACAGTTGTGTCTCTTTCACAAGATGAACGACTAGATGAACCATTATGTCAAAAAACGAGGGAGGAAAATACATTTCAAGATCACATAAAGTAACAACTATCTCATTTTGCAATGTTGGTAAGATCGCGGGATCGACCACCTTACTGCAAATAGACCTGAAGAAGAAACACAGCTTAGTTATTGCGCTTCTTACTTTTTCTGGCAGAATAGAACGTATACCTATTGGTAAAAAATGTTCCATTATAACATGGCAATCATGCGTCTTCAAACTCTTTAACTTGAGGTCTTTCATGGACACAAGTCTTCTAATATCTGAAGAGTAGCCTTCTGGAACTTTTACTTCACTGAGGAACTTACACAATGTTTTCTTCTCCTTTCTAGATAGAGTGTAAACAGCAGGTGGCAGATATGTTCGTCTTCCTTTCGTCACGGGCGCCAATTCAGTTCTCATCCCCATGTTTACCATGTCATTCCTTATGTTAACGCCATCCTTAGACTTTCCTTGTATATTGAGTAGCGTACCTATAACGCTGTCAAATACATTTTTTTCAATATGCATAACATCCAGGAAATGTCTTACGTACAACGACTTCCAATATGGAAGTTCAAAGAAAATTGACTTCTTCTTCCACCCACCCTTGACAATTGAATGTGCAAAAGGCTTGCCAAACTGAGTGCTCACATCTTTCACCTTTTCAAAAATTTGATCACCTGACAAAAAAGGCGGGGCTGTACGATGTTCGGCCTCTCCATTGAATGCTTTTCTCCACCCACGGTAGTGATGATTAGAATTTAAGAATCTACGATGGCCGAGAAAGACATTCTTCTGACAAAGCGCCAATCGTGTCGTATCGGTTTCATCTTCACAAACAGGACACGCCTTTTGACCCTTGTTGCTGTACCCGGATAGATTTCCGTATGCTGGAAAATCATTAATTGTTCCAAACAACATCGCCCTCAAGTTGAAACTTTCTTTCCTATACCCATCGTAAACCTCCACACCTCTCTCCCACAAAAACTTTAAATCTTCGATTAAGGGTGCCAAGTATACGTCTATGTCATTCCCTGGTTGTTTAGGCCCAGAAATTAGCATAGATAACATCATGTACTTACGCTTCATACATAGCCACGGAGGTAAGTTATAAATCATAAGAATCACAGGCCATGTGCTATGCGAGATACTTTGAATACCATGCGGGTTCATTCCATCAGTAGACAATGACAACCGAAGGTTTCTTGCTTCTTTTCCAAATTCAGGATATTCAGTATCAACTTTACTCCATTGTGGTGAGTCTGCCGGATGTCGCAACTTTCCATCAATAATTCTTTCATCTGCATGCCAAGTCAAGTGTCTTGAATCGGTCTCACTACGATACATGCGTCTAAATCTCGGAATTATAGGAAAATACCATAAGACTTTAGCAGGAGACAACTTTTTCTTATATCGAGGGGCACCACATTTAGGACACTCATTCAACGCTGCATACTCGTTTCGAAACAAAACGCAATCGTTTGGACATGCGTGTATCTTATCATAGCTCATTCCAATAGAAGACAACATCTTTTTGGCTTCATACGTTCGATTGGGAAGAACATTATCCTCTGGTAGCATATCTTTCATAAGGGCTAATAACTCTGTGAAACTTTTATCCGACCATCCATTGTCCGCCTTTAAGTTGTACAACTTTAACACCGCAGACAATCTTGTGAATTTTGAACAACCATCATACAACGGTTTCTCTGCATCGCTTACCAACCTCTCAAACATTTTGGGACAATCCGCTAGATCTTCTTCCAGCGCTTCTGCAATCTCTTCGACTCGATCACAATCGTATGTGTCTGTGCAATCGTCGTTTGAAGCATACTTCCTATTACACCTCGACCCAGCATTCCCGGTACTTTTCTCACCATGCATTGTCCAACATGTATAACTTCTATCAATTCCAAACCGTAGTAAATGAGATCCCAACTGATTCCCGTCAACCTTACCCCCGGCATAACAGCAACCCAAGCAAGGACACGGCATTCGAAGCGGGTCTTTGGAGTTCGCAACCGCAAACTCAACAAATTCCCATACCCCTTTCTCGTACTCTTTCGACAATCGGTTTGAATTCATCCATGTCTTATCCATGTCTTAATTAAGCTAAACAAATGCTTCTTGGTTTCTCTATCAGGTACTAAGGAATTCTGTCAAGATAATAAATAGCTATCATCATAATAGAATACCTAATCAGAAAACCTAATCAGAATACCCGAATTCTTAAAGAAGACATTACCTTATTTCAAGGTAATATAAGTCCACAAACCAAAAAATTGGTTGAGAGACACTAAATTGATATTAAATAGAACCATAAACAATAAACTATAAGCAGAAAATAACAAACTATAAGCAAGAAGAAAGGGATAGTAACCTGAGTTAGACTTGATGTGGGAGATGGGTAGGTTTGAATCGGCGTTGTACAAGTAGAAACCAGAGACTTCAAAGTAACTGTAAAATTAAACACACACACCATGCGGTTAAATACACCACTACTAACAAATATCAAAATAAACCCAATCTAGAACTCAATTATTTAAAATGATATGAAATCAATTATCAATTAGCTAGTAACTACAAACAAGAGAAAGAACAGATGCATACATGTGTACCACGGCTTGTTCAACATACATTGGTTCGTAAATGAGAGGCTAGTTCATTAGTCCTAACAATTAACCTCAACTAACAGTCTAACTTTATAACTAACTTACAACATAACCACCAGTAGGATTAAGTGATAACTAACGGTCTTTTTAAAATAGAATCTTAATTTATTTTCATACATTACTTTTAATATGAAATGAAATAAATATCGAATTAGTAATGCTTTGAGATTATAAGAAATCAAATTAGACAAAATACATATTATCACTTTCAAATATATATGCATTTATACAATTAAACAAACTTTAGTAACAAAGGTCTCCATTTTTCAAAACTCTACTCCTTTTAAGAAATGAAAGAATCCTCACTCATATTTTAGAATCAAGTAAAACCATAAAACATTAAAGTGAACGTAGTTTCTCTTAATAATCATTTGGTGTAGACAAGTTATTAACCCTCAATTGAACTACCCATTACAATTCAAATAACTCAATGATATGACAAAGAAGAAATTATGCAGCAAGTAGTTCATGCTTTCATAATATACTATAGCTTTCATTTCATATCATATACTATAGCTTTCATTTCATGCTTTCATTTCAAACAACCCATTATAATTAAAAACGAAAATGGCACTAATGTGTTCTATTCTTGACAAATGTGTTTGCAATTTAGATATAAAAATATCAAAGTTCTGTTTTTAGCTAAAATAATGGCACTAATGTGTTCTATTCTTGAAAAATTGTGTTCTTCAGCACAACACATTCAGTACCCAACAACAAAGCAACAAGAAATTGTGTTCATGGATTATAACCTATTAAGAAACATAGCCAGTCGAACAAAAACAATTAAAAATAAAGCAAAAGAAAACAAGGTGACATACATGAAGATGAAGATGACGGCGGCGGTGGAGGCGAGATGCTACACGGCGGCGGCGGCGGTGAAGAACTTTGAGTTGTGGGAGACAAAGTGGGGGAGACGAAGTGGAAGAAAAAAGATGGGGGAGACAAAATGGGTTTTCTGGGTTTTCTGGGCAAGTTAGCGTCAATGGGAGAAAAAAGATGAATTAGGGATTCTGAACGCGTAATATCAAATTTTAGTAATAAGGCTACTAAAGCGCTTCTGGAAAGCGCTCTCATAGCCTGGTCTATACCAGCGCTTTTGACAAAAAGCGCTCTCATTAAACACCCCTACCAGAGCGCTTTTGAAAAGCGCTTTCGTTCCCCCCACGTTCCCCCCACCTACCAGAGCGCTTTTGTAAAGCGCTTTCGTACCCCCCACCTACCAGAGCGCTTTTGAAAAGCGCTCTCATAACCCCCCCCTACCAGAGCGCTTCTTAAAAGCGCTTTCATACCCCCCCACTATTAGAGCGCTTTTTTAGCGTGTTTTTTAATTTTGTCTTTAGCGAAGCCTATGCCAGCGCTTTTCCTAAAAGCGCTTTCGTAGGGGTGCTGCTAAAAGCCAAATTTGGCGTAGTGATGGCTTTGATGAACTCACTCAGATTCATATTTTTTGTAATGACTTACAACCACAACCCAAGCTTTTTCTATATGCCACTGCTGGAGGTTCTTTGATGGCGAAGACAACAGAGGAGACAATTGAGATTATTGAGAAGATGGCGCGGAATGATCACCAAGTTCAACATAACCGAGGAGTTGTTCAAAAGAAACCGGGACTTATTGAATTAGGGACCAATGATGCGATTCTTGCTCAAAATAAGTTACTTTCTCAACAAGTGGAGGAACTCACCAATCAAATGGCAAGGCTTCCTCAAAAATTGAAAGAAATGCAAGATCCTAACAAGAACAAACAAGTTGCTTTGTGTGAGCTTTGTAGTGGAAACCACCCTACCGGATATTGTCCACCGGTGAATGAAGTGAATTACATGACGAATCAAAATCAAGGAGGCTATCAACAAAGGTAAGCTCCTTATCAAAACCAAGGGGGGTATCAACTATGGTTGGTGTTACTTTTAGAATGGTGCTTAACTACTAGTACTTAATGAGTTTATTGATAATTAAATGATCATCTTGTGTTATATATATATATATATATATATATATATATATATATATATATATATATATATATATATATATATATATATATATATATATATATATATATATATATATATATATATATATATATATAAACATTGTTAATGAGTTTCTTTTTAATATTTTACATTTCTTAAAAAATGATTGTGTGTCTTTTTTGCTGTTGTATCACAAAATTGTTCATTCCTTTTTATTTTTTTAATTAAAAGTGAACATTTAATAGCGCTTTTAAGAAAGTGATATGAAAAAGATAGGGTCAATGATAGAGAGTTTTATAAAATTACTATTAATTATGCGGTCTATAACAACGCTTTTTTAAGAAACGCTATGAAATCTGGTTAAAAATTGTTACTATAGCTGCGTAACTAAGCTATCACAGTGCTTTAAAAAATGCTATTAAAGCTTTTCCTTTTAATAGTGTTTAAAAAATGCTATTGTTATAAATAGTTTACCTAAAATATCAGTGGCTATAGTAGCGCTTTAAAATGCTATCAAAGATTAGAAAAAGTGCTATCAAAGATTAGAAAAAGTGCTATTAAAAGACTCTTTTGGCATAATACATATGCTCTTAGCCATTTATTTTATCATATTGAAGTTGTAAAACTATTAGGTACATTTAAAATTCTAAATGTTGAGTTATGATTAAGAATCTCAAAAAAAGATGCTAGGAGCTTAAAACATTTTTGCTGTACTTCTGCAAATGGTCGGAAATATATGTTAAAAGACTAGTTATGTAACACCCTAATTTTGCCCGCATAATTTAACGACTAAATTGGTTAAATAAACACTTAAACACATAAGGTGTCACACTTACGTAAACAAATTACACCTGCTCATCTGTAAAACATAAGATTTTAAGACTTAAACAGTTAATACCTGTCATTGCATGCTCACCTTCGCTTAGTGTAACATCGCAGTGGAAATCATCATTAAACATGCAATATAAGTCATATATGTCTCAAATCAATTACTTGAATAAACTAAACGACAAATGAGATAAAGCCTATACAAATTAAATAAAAAAAAGCATCAAATATCGAGAGTATAATATCCAACTTTGTAAATAACATCAACAAATATAAATATAAACGAAATAGAATTTTCAGAAACCGAAACGAGAACGAGAATGGTTTCAAAACAAGAAGAAGAACAATTTTGGCTTTAAGAGAAATTGATTTCGATTCTAGACTTTGAAATATGAATAGAACGATTTCAGCTGAGAGAAATCGATTTCAATTTGTGACTTTGAAACATGAACAAGAACAATTTCAACTTTGAGAGAAATCAATTCCAATTCAAAGAAAAATCAAATTTTAGTTTCTCATGGGGAAAAACAAATTTTGAATTAAGAGAAACCAATTTTCATTAAAGAAATTTTGATTTCTCTGTTTAAAAGAAACGAATTTAGGTTTTTAGGATTGAATATGTGAGTGATGATTCAATCTGAGTACTCAGAGAAAAGACTACTTCTATAATAAAAAAAAGTTTAATCTATTTTATATATATTTCTCACTAGTTTTTGAAGAGAAAAGAGAGAAATAAAAAACAAGTAAAATCTATATGTCACAAATCTGTAGCAAACTCGCATATAGTCAAGGAAAAAAAGAGTACGACGCAAAAATACTTATCTTGTTTTCTAATTGCTGCCATAAAAATGAATAGTTAAATTTATCTAGTTTTTGAGGTATGTCTTTTTTTTTTTTGGAAGATTTAAAGTGTATTTTTTGTGGTCATTGTGAGGATTCAAGGGATCACTTCTTTTTTGGTTGTTTGGTGGTTTGAAATATTTGGAGAGAAATAGCGTTTTGGGTAGGTAAAGGGGTTTTTTTAGAAGAAGGGTGTTTATCAAATTTTATGGATTGGCACCGTTACTTTCATAGTCAAAAGGTTTTGGATAGAAAATTGGATATAGTTTGGTTAGCTTCAACTTGGTGTCTTTGGTTGGTTAGAAGTGGTGTGTGCTTTCGCAAGGAGGTGTGAAATGTGAATAACATCGTTTGGAATATTAAGACTTTGGTTTGGAGATTGTCTTTTTGTGGAAAAATTACCCACCCCAATTACTCTTATTACGAGTTTTGTATGGATCCGTTGTATTTTCTCTCGTAATGTAATTGGTTGGTAATTTTTATTTTTGTGGGGCACCCTTTCGCTTTTGTAAATGGGTTGTAGAACCCTCCCTAGTTCTCCTATTAATGAAATCTAGCTTTTTTTTTAAAAAAAAAGAATCTAATTGTTCTCTCATTATTCATGGATCTTAATGATTTTTCCTAGTATCTGTGTTTATTTTTATTTTTTCATAAAGAAGGAATTTATATATAGGAGAACTAGGAGTTCTCAAACCCGATTACAATGGTCAATGGGAAAACCCGACAAAAAGGAAAATTACAAACCAATTACCCTTACGAAAGGAACAACAAAGGGTCCTTACAAAAATCGTAAAAATTGTAATTGGTAACGGTAATATTCCCGCAAAAAGACCATCTCCACACCGTAAATTTTATGTTCCAAACAATGTTGTTGAATGCTATTTTTTAGAATAGGATAAGTTATTTGATGAGGAAAAGGAACTTGAAACTAATTTTAAAGCATTTGGAGTTGTAGAGGATTTGGAGTTTGCGTAAAGTCAAGTGTTATGGAACGAAACGGTGCAGAAGTTGAGATAGTTGCGAGACTTGTATAATCAGGAATAGTTGCATTTGGTGTTGCATCTTTGTTTGAAGTTGATTCTAAAAGAAGCATTCTTGCAGCTGCTGCAGTTGTTTGTGCCATTTCCATTGCTGCTGGAGGTAAAGTATGGTTATGATAGCCTTCATATGTTGTGATTAACACTTTATGGTCTTTAGCACACTCTTGTACCTGCAAATTTTGAACTCTATATCAAATATTTATTTACAATGTATAACAAACTTTTGTATAGACATGCTTAAAAGATTTCTTACATTGACATATGAACTCACGATCTTACGAGATGTGAGTCAATTTTTATATGAACATATATTAACTTTCGTTGCCGGTTTATAAATATTTTAATTAATCAACCTAACTAGCTACTACATTCGAGCATGGAAGCAATATACTTGAAAGATGAAACACATATCCAGTTAATAATACTATTAGTCATATTCAACCTAGTGAAATGCATGTCATGTCAATAATTGATGTTATTCATTGTGTATGTAGACTTAAATTACAGTTAATTGAGCACATATATGAAGTTAATGAATAAATACAAAATTTTAATAAATATCTAACAATTTAGGCAACAATTAAAAATTTTAATGTCTATGCAACTACTATACAATTGGAGTTGCGATGCATTAATATATACGTAATTTGATAAACTTAAAGGAGAAATTCTACCTGTTTTCTAACCGGGCAACCCCTAACCATGCTGCACCTATAATAAGCACGAGGACTCGGGTCTCCTTTCACTATTTTCTGTCCATACTTCCTCCACTTGCATCCATCAAAAACCTAATAAATAACAATAATTTCTCGTTACAAAATTGTATAGATTAAAAAGTATTGCAATTTGTAATTTATAACAATGTTACACATTTTTGACATATTTACCATGATTCCATCTGATCTGGTTCTAATAGAAACTCTTGCTCTCGTCAAGATCGCAGCAACATCAATTGAATCATCATTAACGATGTTTGGAGCATAGTTTAGAGGACTCGGCTTTTGAAATCTCTCAGCATGACCAACAAGATTATCCTCTCTTTTAGTCCCTTTACCATAGTCATTCTTTTCTACATCACTAACTTTCCCATTCTTAGTTAGGACTAACTCTTTGGAGGCAACTTCAATGTTGTTCTCAGGTGGGGATCCCAATCGATCAGAATTTCTTGTTCTTGAAGAAGAGGGTTCAGGATCCATCTCAGTATCAGCATTAATAGCCAATCTAGACTCCAAAAAATCTCTTGAAACCGATGCTCCAGCGTTCTCAAATTTCCTTTTCTTTTCAAGTTTTCCATCAGATCCTTCTTGTCGTTCAACTTGTTCGGCCTTCTTGTCCTGCTTCACTTTCTCAAAACGTATTTGCAAGCTATTATAATCTGTTTGAAGCTGATCAAGCATGAAACTCAATCGACGATTCTCCATTTTCATTCGAGCAAGTTTGCCTCGAAGAACAGCCATCTAAAAAACAGTTCATAGATTTCAAACATCATCACATAAACTATGTATTAATATAATCATAAACTTTACCTCATTCTTAGTGTTTTTGTCATCGTATTTAGATTTCATGTCATCATCATCTTGGTCACTAGAATCATTGGTAACAGCAAGATTCTGATCAAGACCACTGCCAATCTATTAAATTAAAATAATTACAAATTAACCTGATGTTAAATTATTGAGATAATAAAATAAATTGCAATGAAAATAGGGTGGTTTATATAAAAGTGGTGGAGTGAGGATGAAAACATAAAAATAAGATAGCGACACGTGGTTAAGGGCAATTGGTTCAAAATCTCTCACACGGATCGTGAATTTGTTGGATGATTGAAATGGGTTCCAACTAGCAAGATCATAATCAAAGGGAGGAGAACACACATGAGTATCTCTCAGCAAACCAGAATTTGAGTTTTCCATTATTGCTTCCGATTTATGAGATGAAATTTGTGGAAAACCCAATGATGCAGATAAGTTTTGAGCTTTAGTTGCAGAAATCTCATACCATCGTCCAAAGATTTGGATCTCACATGAAATTAACGCTACAGTGCGACGATGTTCAGTTTCTAGTGACCACCGCAAGTTATCTTTTGTTGCTTTATATTTTTGTAGATTGGAAACTAATGAAGATGCAGAAAAAAAACAAGTCATTTCCTTCTTTAATTTGGAATCCGGCGGTTTTGGTGGAATAACATTTCTCACACCACCCTTGTCCACTTCTTTGGAATGAGAATCTGTCCCATAAACCAGATCTGTAATTTTACAGCAACGTGTAGATACCATAAAATAATGTGGGTAGATCTGATGTGGTTCCGGTGTCGGCGTCGGAAACTTTAACAATCTATTATTTTCGTTATCAAACCGTGGTTTTATAACAAGAGATGAATCTGAAAGTGATGTCGGAGATGTCACCGACGATTTAGCCATAAGTATCGCCAGGGATTCTGCCGGGATTCTTGCCGGAGTTGTGGTTGGAGAAGATTTGAGTGGATAGGAAAGTTTCTCGATTTCTTCTTTTTTGGGGATTTCTCCTGGATATGCTTCATGCTCAGATTCTTGAACCGTTTCTGAAACTCCTTCAATTTCTTGGTCATTTTCTAATTGTTGTTCTTGATTAGTTTCTGTGTGTTTTCTCTGATCATATTTTTGCTTATAAGCAAGTTGTGATGCTTTGAAAGAAAGACCTAAATTTTGAATATGTTCCTTCAACTCTTCTCTAGATTTTTTTTGGATTTCATGAGTTTCAATCAAATATTGTTTTAGAGTTTCCAGGTCTTGGTAAAATGTTTCTGATTGTGATTGTTGTTGGTATGAAATGTATGGGTTAGGTGAAGGTGGATATGATGTGTATGGGTTAAATGATGTAGGTGATATAGTTGTGACAGTAGAGTAATAAGGAGAAATAGAGGGATAATAAAATGGTGATGGAGCACTAACATATGGAGGATTGAAAGATTGATAGTATGGATTGGCCATGGAATGATTGAAGTTCAAGGATGAAAGCACCAATATTAGGATGCTAATTAGGAACCCTAACAAACTAAAGAAAAGCTAAGAGAAATAAAAGAGACAAGTAAATTAAACTAAGAAAATTAAAGACTTTTCATTTCATTTCCTATCTTAAAATGTGTCAAAGACACTACATATATAATGTTCCTAATGGATAAATAACTAAAAGCCCAAAAGCTATTAAAAGCCCCAAATGTCTTAAGAATATTCTAGAAAACATAATAATATAAAATAACTCCTAATTCATCAAAATACTAATAAAATTTATTTAACTAATAAATTCTTCTATTAAACTTCCTATCAGATAATAAATCAAAAAGCTTTAAAACTTCCTAACAATTTATTACAATACACAAATAATTACAAAAATGGACTATTGAATTATGAATCACTCACGTTAAGTTTGAAATCCAGCAAAGACGGTATGTTGATATTATCAATGTCAAGGACAGAGGGAGCAGCAGTAGAGGCAGATGGAGAGACAACAACCTTATTATCATTATTATTGTTGTAAATCTTAAAGAAATCAATCTCGGTTAATATTTGATGATTATTTTGGAAAGCGGTCACAGTGTGTGAAAGTGAAGAACCCATGTTGTTGTTTGTAAGACTTTGTTTCAACTTAGGATTATTCATATCTTCAGTGAAAGTGAAAGAGTTGAGAGGGGGAGAGAGGGGTTTCAAAGAAATGAATTCATTTGGCTATAAAACGGGGAGTTTTAGGCTTGAGAGTGAGAAAATATCATTGAGCAAAGTCATACCCGTTATCTAGAATAGGAAACCACTGGTAAATAATAATAAAGTAATTCTGAATATGGATGAATTGATCTAATATAGAATATCCACTTATTTTCTAATGGTGACTAGTCAAAGATTAGTCAAGTGTTGACTCGTGAAATAAAGAATAATGTTTTTAATAAGGTAATTTAAAATACAAATAGATTAATTCTTTCTATGGACATTTTCTTTGGTCAACTAAAATTTTTTTATTAAATGAATTAATTTAATATTTTTTGTATATTTAAATTTTCTATGAATACTTTATTTATTAGAAACTCAATTTCATGAGTATTGATGTTTTATTGGGCATTGGCCCACTATTCATACAATACATTTTTCCAACTCGAGAATTTAAGATGCCACCATATAAGTTATATCTGGCATATTTTAAATTCAATGAAAAGATCATTATAATCTTATTCAAAAATTCCACAATTTTTATAAATTTACATTTTCAAACCATAAATTTGAAATTTTTTGAGCGATATTGAAAATTTGAATAGTATATCAAAAATTCTTTAAAAATAGCAAGTAAAATACCGGATATATTTGACGTTCATACTTGAAATTCTATGAAAAAGTTTAGTAGGATATTGGAATTTTTGGAATTTCCGAGAGATTTTCATAGGGATTTCAGAAATTTAGATTAATCTTATCAGAAATTCTGAAGTTTTCGGTAGTTCAATTTATTTTAACTCTCACCCATCTTACCGAAAATTCTCTTGCAAATCAACTAATCCACATTCAATAAAAAGTATTCTTAACTCGCAATCAATCAATGTCTCTTCACATGGGAAAATTTCTTACGTTAGGGTTTGTTCTTGTTGGATTTTATGGCTAGGAATATATTCTATCTCAAAATTTAAGTCTTATGTTGTTGTCTTGTTTTCTAGTTTCATTTTCATAAGCAAAATAAACAAGTCTAAAGATTCTAAGATGCCATTAATTAGTTAAATAAATGTCTTGAAGAATAGAATAACTTAGAGGAATTAGGGAATTGTTGAAACGAATGTTTTTAAGATGATATTTTTTACTGAATTACCCTTCCCCTAAAATAGCTTAATGTTAACTGATTAAGTTAGTTTTCTATTTTCTGTTTTAGGAAAGTGGTTACTTGGTGGTTAGTTAGTTACAACAACCTTCATATAAAAGGGCATCTCAGTGTAATAACAAGCTATGCAATCATAATGTGATAATAGAATTTTATCCTTCTCATTCTTCACTTTTCTGCTTCTTCTTCTTCCTTGACTTTTCAAGGTTTTTTCATGGAGTTTTTCTGCCATTTTCATGGTGTTGCAGTAGTTTCATGAACTCTGTACTGTTTCTCAACATGGTATCACACGCCTTGATCGATCTACCTTGTTGCATTATCTTTTGATTTCGTTTATTCTCTCCTTCACTTTCCTTCAATTCTCCATCATGCCGCCTCGAATTGATTCTCAAGCAGATGTTACCAGCCCTTACTATGTCCATCCAAGCGATGGTCCCTTATCCATCAAGGTTACCCCAGTTCTTGAAGGCTCAAATTATCATTCATGGTCCAGAGCGATGCCTAGAGCCTTGGGTGGAAAGATGAAGCTCGAGTTTGTTGATGGCACCCTACCATTTCTTGAAGATGATTCTGATCTTTCATATCACGCATGGAACAGATGCAATATGTTAATTAATTCTTGGATTGTCAATTCTGTATCTGAATCTATTGCTCAATCGATTATTTTCCTTGAGAATTCCGTTGAAGCTTGGAATAACCTTAAAGAACACTTTTCACAAGGGGATCTTGTTCGAATTTCTAAATTACAGCAAGAGATATACAATTCGAAACAGGAATCCAAATTAGTTACAAAATTTTACTCTACATTGAAAGTTCTCTGGGAAGAACTTGAAATCTATATGCCTATGCCTAATTGCAGTTGTCGCGTTAGATGCTCATGTGAAGCTATGAGACAAGCTCGCAAGAATCATACACTTCTTCATGCTGTTCACTTTTTAACTGGTTTAAACAAAAAAAAAAATTTGCTGTTAGATCCCAAATTTTACTCCTGGATCCTCTTCCGAGCATGAATAGAATCTTTTCTATGGTTCTTCAACACGAGAGACAAGGGAATTCCGTTTCCACAGATAAATCTCCTGCTTTAATCAATGTCTAGGCTACAAGAAACCTCATGCTAGGAATAATAGTTCTCACTCTTCCGCTACTTCAAAATCCAAAGTTTGTACACATTGTGGTAGGACTGGCCACAGAATCGATGTTTGCTACAGAAAACATGGGTTTCCACCTCACTCTGGCAAAACTTCCAAGACAAACAATGTTGCTGCAGCTGAAACTAAAGATAGCAGCTCCAATAATAATTCCTTTAATGCCAATAATGCTCCTTCACCTCTCATCACTCAGGACCAATATGAGGCTCTAATGAACCCTACTTCAAACCTCATCATACAATCAAGGTAATGTTCCTGTTGTGTCTATCCAAGTTAGCTCTGTTGGAATTAAGGTTGTTTTTGTATGTAGGAAAAGTGTTTAGAAATATTGGAGGCTTGAATATAAACTTGATAGGTAGGAGAATTCTTTATGGAAGAGAAGACTTTGTATTTTGCTTGATACAAATGTGTATGATTACATCTCTATTTATAATACTCTAAGGAGAACTCTAGACACACTAATTCTAGAGAGTTCTCAACTCTAGAGATTCAAAGAGTATTCTAGAGAATTTTACAACTATAAGAAATATCTAGACATTCCAAACACTACAAGAATTCTCTAGAAACACTATCCAAAATTATCTAAGCCCAAAATAGCTAAGCCTAAAATACCAAATAATAAAGAGGCCCAAATCAAGTTTAATATTTCAACATCCCCCCTTAAACTTGATTTGTGACTCCAAACATTCTCCTTAGCTTCATGCTTGCTCAACTCGCTGCCACATTCCAACGGGGTGTCAACTGAATTGGCGTCATCCATATTGAACTTCTTAAGGACTTATTTGACATATCCTTCTTGGGTGATGAAAATTCCTTTGTCTTCTTGCTCCGGAATTTTAAATGAGTCTTCGTCCATGGCGTCTCTCCATTTTATGTTTTTCTCCGCTTCTTGATAGCTTAGAGCCTCACAATCACCAAAAAGACAAAAGAGGTTATTGTCGTTTAGGTTTTCGGTTACCTTGTAAATCTCTTCAATGCTCCTTAGTCGCGGTGTCCTCTCACTTGAGCTTGTTTCTTCCAACCTTGGTGTCGGTGAGGTCGGTGGTGTAAGATGTTCCTCTATCATTGGTTGTTCAATTTCTTCTTCTTCAAAGTAAGGAATAAAATCATACCTTTCTTCTTGAACACTTCAATCCCAACAATCTTCTTCATCGAACTCCACGTCGCGGCTTATGACGATCTTTCCACTATTTGGATTATAAAGCTTGTATCCTTTGGAACTTGAGTCGTAACCTACGAACACATATTTCTCACTTTTATCATCGAGCTTTGTTCTTCTTTCGTCTGGAACATGGGTATAGGCAATACTTCCAAACACTTTGAGGGGAGAGATCCCTGGCTTCCTTCCACTCCATGCTTCTTGTGGTTTCTTCTCATGCACACTTCTTGTTGGGGAGCGATTTGTCAAGTATACCGCACATGCCACTGCTTCGGCCCAAAACTCCTTCGACATCTTCTTGCTCTTGAGCATGCTTCGCACCATGTTAAGTATGGTTCGGTTCTTTCTCTCTGCTACTCCATTTTGTTGTGGCGATCTTGGCACAGTCAGTGGACGACGGATTCCATGGTATTCACAATATTTGTTGAACTCATTTGAAGTGAACTCTCCTCCTCGATCAGATCTCATGGCCTTAATGGGAAGGCCACTTTCTTTCTCCACAAGGGCTTTGAACTTCTTAAAATTTTCAAACACTTCTAACTTCTCCTTCAAGAAGTAAACCCATGTTTTTCTTGAATAATCATCAATAAAGAGGAGAAAGTACTTACTCTTACCAAAAGAGTTGGGTTTAATTGGTCCACAAACATCTGTGTGTATGAGCTCTAGCGGCTTTGTGGCTCTTGATGTTGATTCCTTTGGAAAGCTTTTTCGGAATTGCTTCCCAATTAGACATCCTTTGTAGAGTTGGTCTGGATGGTTGATGCTAGGCAATCCTCTCACCATCTCCTTCTTTGCCAAACGTTCTAGACCATCGAAGTTGAGATGCCCAAATCGTAGATGCCATAGCCATGAAGAATCGGTATAGCAAGCCTTGAGACACTTTGCCACATCATTTTGAATGTTCAAAAGGAACATTCTATTCTTTGACATAGGCACCTTAGCAATCAAGTTATGTCTACAATTTCTTAAGAAAAGACTATGTTCTTTCAAGTGGATGTCATAGTCTTTCTCTAATAATTGTCCCAAGCTCAAAATATTATTCTTCATGTTAGGCACATAGTAGACATTGGATATGAATTGATGACTACCATTGTTCAAGCGTATGAGAATTTTACCTTTGCCTTTGATCGGTATCTTCGAGTTATCTCCAAATGAGACATCGCCAGTTGTCGCTTCATTGATCTCTACAAACATGCTTCAATCGCCGCACATGTGGTTGCTTGCACCAGTTTCGAGGTACCACTTGTTTCTTTTCTCTTCAACTTGGTTTTGACATGCGAGTAGCAAAGTTTCTTCTTCTCCAACTTTTTCTTCTACAAAGTTAGCTTTCTCTTCAACCTTCTTTGAGAATCTACACTCGGATGCATAGTGACCAACCTTGTTGCAGTTGAAGCACTTGATTTGTGATTTTTCGTACCTCAACCATGAATTTCCTCTTCCACGACCTCTTGTCGCTTGTGGATTCCAACTTCTTTCTCCATTGTTGAAGTTGTTAGAGTAGTTGTTGTAACCTCCTCTTCCTTCTCCTCCACGTCTTCGTCCACGTCCACGATCTTGGCCACGACCTCGTCCTCTTTGGCTCTTGTAGTTTATATAGTTTGCTTCCTTTATGTTGAGTTGTAGTAGTTGCTCTATAGCCTCCTTTTGTTTAGTTTTTCTCTTTTGTTTTTCTTCATATGCTTGTAAGGAACCCATGAGTTGCTCAATGGTCATGGTCTTTAAATCCTTGTTTTCTTCAATGTTGGTAACAATGAAGTCAAAACTTGGATTTAAAGTGCGAAGTATTTTCTCCATGACTTTCACATCATCAACATCTTCACTATTTCTTTTAAGTTGATTGACTACGGCTAATACTCGAGAAAAATAATCAGAAATTGACTTGGACTCCTCCATAAACAAACCTTCAAAGTCACCTCTAAGAGTTTGAAGACGAATCTTTTTTACCTGCTCAACTCCTTTGTTGCAAGTTTGAAGCTTGTCCCATGCTTCTTTGGCCGTCGTTGCGTTGGATATCTTCTCAAAAGTATCTTCATCCACCGATGGATAAATGAGGAAGAGAGCTTTCTTGTCTCTCTTTCTTGACTCCTTCAATGTATCTTTTGCACCTTGGCTTAGTTAGGCTTCATCTTGCTCCTTGAAGCCTTTCTCAACGACATCCCACACATCTTGAGATCCTAGTAGCGCCTTCATCTTGATACTCCAATTATCATAGTTGTTCTTTGTGAGCATCGGCATTTGAAAAGGGAAACCTCCATTCGCCATCTTTTGAGGACCTTGAAGCTCTGGTACCACTTTGTTGGAATTAAGGTTATTTTTGTGTGTAGGACAAGTGTTTAGAAATATTGAAGGCTTGAATATAAACTTGATAGGTAGGAGAATTCTTTATGGAAGAGAAGACTTTGTATTTTTCTTGATACAAATGTGTAGGATTACATCTCTATTTATACCACTCTAAGGAGAACTCTAGACACACTAATTCTAGAGAGTTCTCAACTCTAGAGATTCAAAGAGTATTCTAGAGAATTTTACAACTATAAGAAATATCTAGACATTCCAAACACTACAAGAATTCTCTAGAAACACTATCCAAAATTATCTAAGCCCAAAATAGCTAAGCCCAAAATACCAAATAATAAAGAGGCCCAGATCAAGTTTAATATTTCAACAAGCTCATCCACAGGTCACATGTCCTTGCACCATGAAGGTAAATCTCATACTTTTGCTTACAAATGTTGTTCTATGAATTCCTGGATTATTGATTCAGGAGCTAATGACCATATTTTCTCATCTCTATCATGGTTCCAGACATGTAAGACCATTCCACCATTCAGTGTTAAACTTCCAAATAGTCAAACTGCTCTAGCTCAACACATTGGCTCAGTCAAGTTTTTCCCGGATTTTGTCATTCATTTTTTTTTGTAAGCAAGATGTATTAATAACAGAACAAATGTCTGGCAAGTTACAAAAAGAGGCCGAATAAACGACAACAAAAAATTACACACCAAATAGTATCTAAGCTAGGTAAAGCAAAGGGTTTTTGCTAAACTCGTAGAAGTTACAATTGGGATGAGTAATATTCCCTATAAATGACCACCTCCAAAGAAGCGCTTTACACCCCCAAACGACGTCTCTAACAATCCAAGCTCCATCCTTAAAAATAATTTCATTCCTACACAACCAAAGACTCCAAATAATTGCCAACCATATACCTCCCGCCTTTCCCTTTTTAATATTCAGCTTTCTACAAGAGATATACCAAGAAGAAAAACTTTCCTTAAAATCATTAGCCTTACAATTGTTCGTTCCCAACCAAATAATGTCCTTTACATTGCTGAATTTTCTGTAAATCTTATTTCAGTTTCACAATTATGCAAACAATCTCAGTATAAAGTCAGTTTCACTCATGAAAATTGTTTTATTCAGGAGGCCACCACTCTGCAGATGATTGGTTTGGGTGATAGCTTTGAAGGCTATATCTCATGCAACCAGAACAATCATCAATAGAATTGAGACCTCCAACAGAAGTACCAAAACCACCAACCAATTTTAAAACAACGCTAAAATTCTTTTTTCTATAGGTTAAGACAGAGGATAAATGTATTCAATTAGAGAAAATACTATAGATAATCTACCTAGAAAAATCCACCAACTTAGAATGAGTCCAACAATTTCAAATGAGAGTTAAGTTCTCATCCATATGAGAGGAGGAATAAGAATTGTCAAAATCCATATGAATTTAATAAGTAGAGAAAACAAAAAAGGGTATTCTCTTACATAACTCCAACACTACTTATCACTATCTTGAGAAATATTAAAGCCTTGAAGGACAAAGAAAATATTTGAAACCCCAAAACACTCATCTACAAAGAAGGATATCCTCTACCTCAAACTCTGACTAAAATTCTCATCTTTGCACTGACTTATCTCTCCTACAGTTCCTTCAGGTTAATCATATATTGTAAAAATCTAAAGAACCTAAACTCAAGGGAAATGGTCACTGCTCATGGATCTGCTCAAAGCTAATACTAAAGATATATTAAACGATACAACTATAACTCAGTAGATAAACTAATCTTTATAAAATTTTAAGTCTAATTGAGTAGATCAATTCTATAAAATTTTATAAATTTTTAAATCATTTGTTACTTCATCTAATAATTTTAGTTGAATGTTTATTTTTTTAAAATACAAGTAAATGTCAACTATTCCATTATATAGTTATGATTGCCAAATTTATATAGTTAATCTACTCATAATAAGAACTTTTAATTTCACAGTTAAATTCTGAAATCCATATATATATATATATATATATATATATATATATATATATATATATATATATATATATATATATATATATATATATATATATATATATATATATATATATATATATATATATATATATATATATATATATATATATATATATATATATATATATATATATATATACTCTAATTTAAACTGAAAAATGTATGTATATTATTATTTTTATTTTAAGTTTAATTGAAATATAATGCATTTGTTATAGTGAAAAAAATTAAAAATAATAATTTACTTGTTTTTCTTAAGAATAATGGGAGAAATAATAAACACGTAAAATCTAAGCTAATAAGAAGTGATTTTTCAAAGGACCTAAATAGTTCACTTGTTTTTTTAAAAGAATTGGAGTAAAATCACATATCAACCAAAGGCTAAACCACTTATGCTTATAAGAATTTTCAATCATATGTCAACCAAAGGCTAAACCACTTATGCTTATAAGAATTTTCAATCAAATGTCAACCAAAGGCTAAACCACTTATGCTTATAAGAATTTTCAATCACTTGTCTTTAATTCTAATTTAGGATAAGTTATTTAGGGAATGCTATTTCTTACAATAGGATAAGTTAATTATTGAGATAAAGGAGCTTATAACTGATTTTGAAGCATTTGGTGTTGTAGAGGATTTGGAGTTTGAGTAAAATCAAGTGTGATAGTCGGAAATGGAACAGAAGTTGAAATAGTTGTAGGACTTGTAGAACAAGGAACAATTGCCCTCTGGAGGAAACTCGCATTCACTTTTCCATCGTTTCTTGAGGTTGATTCTGAAAGAAGCATTCTTGCAGCTGCTGCAGCTGTTTGTGCCATTTCCATAGCTGCTGGAGGTAAAGTATGGTTATGATATCCTTCATATGTTGTGATTACCACTGTTTTGTCTTCAGCACACTTTTGTACCTGCAAATTTAACTCTATATCAAGTATTGCTTTTTTTTTTTTTTTGTGTAAGCAAGATATATTAATAACGGAGATATAAGGGTTCTCCAACCCGATTACACAATACGCGGGATAACCCGAACAAAAAAAGGAAAATTACAACCAAATATACATGCAAAACAAACTTCTATATACTCATACTTAAAGATTATCCACCAACAAGTTTCTTACATTAACATCTGAACTCACGGCCTCACAAGAAAAAAGATTAACTTTCATCAGAAGATGAAACCCCTGTCAATTTAATATTTTCTTAATAGACAATGATATTATTGAAAGTATAAAGGATATTCCACCCCAAAAACAGACGGAAAGTCCCTCCATCCTAAAATATAGAGGAGGTAGGATATTCCAAATATCCTAGTAGAATGCTAACCACTTCCAAGCATTAAAAGTAGGATGCTATCAATTTAATACTAGTATTATTCTAATTCAACCTAGCGGAATGCATGTCATCTTAATAGTTGATGTTATTAATTATGCATGTAGACTTAATTGAGCACATACACGAAGGTAATAACTAAAGACAAGATTTTAATAAAAAATCTAGCAATTTAGGCAACCGTTGAGATTTTAATGTAATATGCAACTACTGTGTAATTGAGGTTGCGAAGCATTAATCATATTTTTCTCTAATTCTCTTTTATACATATGCATAATTTGATAACCTTAAAAGAAAAAAGTTCACCTGTTTTCTCACTGGACAACCACTACCCATGGAGCACCTATAATAAGAACGTGGACTCGGGTTTCCTTTTGCCATTTTTTTCTGTCCATACTTTCTCCATCGGCATCCATCAGAAATCTAATAAAAAACAGTAATTTCTCGTTACAAAATTGTATAGTTTAAAAGCATCGTAACTTGCAATTTCAAACTATGTTATACACTTTTGACAAATTTACCTCTGATTTGGCTCTAACAGAAACTCTTGCTCTCATCAAGATAGCCGCTACATCAATTCGATCAATATTAACAAAGTCTGAAGCATAGTTTTGAGGATTCAGCCTTTGAAATCTCTCAGAATGACCAATGGAACTATTCTCTCTTTCAATCCCTCTATCAAGCTCCTTATTTTCTTCATCACTAATATTTCCATTCTTATTTAGGACTAAATCCTCCGAAGAAACTTCAATGTTGGTGTTCGGCGGCGATCCCAATCGATCATTACTTCTTATTCTTAAAGAAGATAGTTCAGCATCTATCTCAGTATCAGTATTAATATCCAGACCAAGCTCCAAAAAATTTCTTGGAACCAATACTCCACCATTCACAGTTCTTCTTTTCTTTTTAAATTTTCCAACAAACCCTTCAACTTCCTCATTCTTGTTGTCATGCATCACTTTCTCAAAATGCATCCGCAGCATATCATAGTCGGTTTGAAGTTGATCAAGCATCAAACTCAATCGACTATTTTCCTTTTTCATTCGAGCAAGCTTGCCTCGAAGAATAGCCATCTGAAAAAATAATTCATAGAATTCAAACATCATCACGCAAAAACACTAAACTATGACTCAAAACCACAATTGCACCCTCAAAATATAACCGTTTTTAAAATCTATGCAACCGCATCAAAACCACAATTATGGTTGCATCGACAACATTTTACCGCAATATAATGATTCACAGGATAACCATAACAACAATTTAAATCATGACACATGAAATAAAAACTTCAATCATTGTAGACAATTTCAATAAATTAAACCAGGTATCAACTTAATAGTAAAGTATACCGTATTCTTAGTGTCTGCATCGTTGAATTTAGATGATAGGTCATTATCATCATCTTGATCACTAGCATCATTGGTAGCAAGAATATTGAGACCGAGCCTGAGACCGGTGCCGGTCTGTTAAAATAACCAATTACAAGTAAACTATCACTTCAATTAATTAACAAATAGACTGTAAAATACAATAAAAAGAAATAAAATGATGCACTATTGAATTACAAATAATTAATCACTCACGTTGAGTTTTAAATCAAGAAAAGATGGCATGTTGGTACGATGAATGTCAAGGAAAGAGACAGCGGTGGGACAGCTAAATGGAGTGACAACAACCTTATTATTATTATTATTATTACGATCATTGTTGTAATTCTTAAAGAAATCAACCTCGGTTATTGTTTGATAATTTTTTTGGAAGGAACTATGGTTGACTTGGAAAGGGGTGCTACTCTGTGAAAGTGAAGAAGAATCCATGTTTTTGTATGATTGTGTTTCAACTTTGGATTATTTACGTGTTCGCTGAAAGAGTTGAGAACAATAGGGTTATGGTGGAGTCAAGTGTTAACATTATTATACTATTAAAAAAATTATGTGTATATGGTAACTCAATATACAAATAACTTGATTCATCGTATGTTTATTTACATGAATTTTGGTCAAAGAAATAGTCAACATGTAATTTTTAGTAAATAAGTTATTTTTAGTAATTTTATTAAATAGTCAACATGCATTGTTTAAAAATTATTGTTTATTTACATTTGGGATAATTAACATTTACGCCCCTGCCATATAGGCGAAGTTCGAATTACCCCTATTAAATTTTTTTTTGGATTACCCCCTGTATTTTTAGGGTACCCCCTAAGCGTGTAAAAAACAGTGAAAACCCAAGAGGGTAAATCAAAAAAATAAGTTTACAAGAGGGTCCTAGGGGGGTAAATCATAGAACTTTTCATATTTCAAGGGGGTAATCCAAAAAAAAATTTAATAGGGGGTAACCCGAACCTCGCCTATATGGCAGGGGAGTAAATGTCAATTATCCCTTTACATTTTTATGAACAATCTTTAACAAGGAGGATCTACTTACAAGTGTAAGGGGCTCCATCCCCCACAAAGTAAAAATATGTATATGCTATATACTCCTATGTATATGCTATATACTCCTATTGACGAGGTGGTTATTCCTCCGAGGAGGGATAAGAGAGGACGTCGGTTCGGGTTTGTCCGCTTCATTAATGTGGAGGATGAAAAATTGATGGTCATTAAGCTGGACAGTATGTTGTTGGAGGGAAGAAAGCTTTTTGTGAACCTGCCTAGGTTTCAAAGACAATCGAAAGAGATAGGCACCGTGGAGGGGAATAAGAACAAGGGGATCAAGGAGGCTTTGTTCGGAGTTAAGGGTCAGTGTTCTACGGCTTGGGTGGATAAAATATCCTTTGCGGATGTGGTTTACAATCGTAACAAGCGTGTTATTCAACCGGCGGAAGACGCTGGTGTCAGCTGCATCGCTTTTTCGACGAAGGCATTTTCATATCAAACAACTCTTCATGGAAGAAGGCATTTTCATAATCAGAATCATGGTGCTGGGGCCTAACCTTTGTATCCTAGAAGACTTGGTTTGCGGCGATGCTGAGGTATTTATTGAAGAGCAGAGATTGTGGTGGGAGAACTGGTTCAGCCACGTGATCGATGGTTCTGTGAAGGCTCTGATTGATGGTGTGTCTTTTATCATTCATCTAGGAGAAGATCCATCTCTCCTGAAAACCCTTCATCTTTCTGTAAACCTTTGGATGATGAGGTTTCAGAGTCTTACAACTCTCCTAAAGGTGTTCTTTCTATTGCGGAGATCTCTGACGAGGTTAAGGGGTTTTCTGACAAAGACAATCCGCCTGGGACAGAAGAGCGCGTGAAGGAGTATGATCCTATTGAGCTTTCGGCGAAAGCGGTTTCCCAGGAGGCTAGCACTGCTACCAGCCCTAAGTTTTCACGTTTTAAGGAGTATTTGCAACAGAGGGGAAGGAAAAAGCCAGTTGACTTTTCCTTGATTAAGGTTATGCATGGGAATGCATTTAATGCAACTATCTCTCATGCGATCAAAGCTGACGAATTTGGAAAAAGGGTTGTAGAAGAGAGTGTTGTAATCCCCAACACTTGTCTACTTGCTGGGACCAAAAGCAATGCATTGTCTGTTATCAACTCAAAGGAGGTTACTGTTGTTTCGAGTGGGACTGGGGGAGTTAGCATTTCTAATCCAACGTGTAAAGTGAAAGGACATTGTGAATTAAGTCCACCTTTGGTTTGCTCTAGTGGGTCGCTGGGTGGAGACAGGGGGATCCAGGCCCAATTTCTTTTGATAAGGCCTGCAAAAGCATCAACAAGTTCAAAAAATCCTCTGTGGCAAAACGAAAAAATTAAAAAAAATAGTGAAGGATTCGGGGCATCGTATGGATATTTCTTCCTCTTTTTATGCTTGTATCGCGCTAAGGAATGGAGGGAAGACAAACTTCAACACTGACGAGCAGGTGGAAGGAGGGACAGATTGCGACCCAGTCTCGAACGGTGAGTCCTTCCCTTGTAACTCTTTAGCAAACTCTGACATTAGGAGATGTAATCATAGAATTCAAAGTGATTACTGTTCTGATGTGAGTAAGAAGTTATGGAATTCCATCTCTACTTTAGGGGTTACTAGTATTGTGGGGGATAGTGTGAGTACTAAATTGATATAATTGTTGTAAGCTAAAGATAAAAAGGCAGCGGAGGGAAGGAAGATGATTTTAGAAACTTTTCCATGAATTTGTTATCTTATAACATTAGGGGAGGGGGAATTCCTTCTATAAGGAAGAGAGTTAGTTTTTTGAACTAGTCTTTTATTATTGATGTGTGCTTTTTACAAGAAACAAAATTATCTAGTTTTAATGATAATTTTGCGGCGGCTTTTTGGGGGAATAAAGGAGTTGATTGGACGGCGAGTAACTCTAGCGGAGCGGTGATGCGTCCGCAAGTGCACGGATATATCGAAGTAATATAAAAGATTGTCGAACCACAGAGACCAATGTCAACCTACTGTAATCTATTGTTAATTTGTAAAGCTAAGGCTAATGAATGTTTGATAAAGGGGAACCTAAGAACTAAAACTGAAATAACACTAAGATTAAGATAAATATTGGAAAAGAGAGACCGGAATGTGATTCCGCGTGCTTCAGGAACTCTGTAATTCATTGGCTAATTAAAAATGTAAAAAACATATTTAGTAGAAAATGTTAGCTTCAGGACTAAACCTCACACTCTCGTAGTTTTGAATAAAATCACGCTCCTTAACCGTAGGATCTTGCTCTCGCTCGCCCACTTAAATCAAAGAACGCGTTTTGAAAGTTAAACAAGTCCTAATTAATCCTAAAGCTCCCTCGCTGTGTTTAAGATTAATGCCTAGTTTTTACTATCTGGTTCGACCCCCACGCTCTCACAGTGCCGGTTCGAACCTTAATAGTTCTCTCACTCTCGTGACGAAATCGTGGTAGGCAACCTCTCACTCTCGTGACAAGGTTTCCTAAATTAAGAATAAAAACTAAAGATAAAACAAAATTTAATAATAATAATTTAAGCCAATAAAATAATTATCGAGTTCTGTCGGAGACGACGATCCTCACATACTGGACTCAAAATAATTTAGCCGAACATAGAATTAAGCGTAAACAAGTTAAACATTCGGATTGAAATTAAGAAGAACATGAAAATTAAATTAACAAAGATAAATGAGAATAAATAAGAAGACATAAAATGAAACCTGTAAATGATGAAATAAAAGAAACTGGAATTAACTCTTGAAATTATTTTCGCGTAATGAAAGGAAACAGAAACTAAATTTAATGGTGTGGTAGTTCCTCGATGTGAGAAACTACCACTTTTACATGGTAGAAAATCTGCCTAAAAACTAAACAAAGAAAAGTTTTGTCGAAAAGAAAAGATATATCCCTACTGATGGAATGCTCCGTATTTATATTGATTCTTCCGCCTCTGGGTTGAGAAAATAATGGAGGAAATTTAGGTGGATCCGTCTCAGACTTGGTTCTGGAGAGAAATGAGGGAGGCTGAAAATAGGAGGAAGTTAGGACAAAACGAGCGCGTCTGAGTGTGTGACTAACGTCACACACTAAAACAACAAAGGGTGCCGACCGGCAGGAAGGGGGTGTGTCGACCGGCAGGGGCTGGAGAGTGCCCCTCGTCGCGGGCCAATTGGGCCTTTGGGCTTGGTACATATGCTTCTTTCTTCACCCCCTTATTTTCTTCTATACTTCCTATCTTTTTTACTTCATTTCTTCTCATTTTTACTCCTTTTCTCAAGCGAGCCTTGTAAACATTAAATTCCTGAAACACAGTAAAATATCAGCATAATACCAACATAAAGCAACTTAATTAAAATAAAATAGGGAAATAGTCTATGTAAATCAAGCCAAATATGTGAAACATTTTCGTGTTATCAAATACCACCAAACTTAAACCATTGCTTGTCCTCAAGCAATCGACCAACACGGTAAAAGAAAATGATTAAGCATTCTTTATTTTAAGAACAAAGGTACGACACGACTCCTAATAATATGTGGATGCTAGGCTAATGTTAGATCGATAGGTATTGGATGTTCAAAACCAAGGACACCGAATCGACACAATGTTCAAAGACTCCCTCCTTATACAAACCAATTCGAATCATGCCATTATAACTCAACCTATATCTCTCGTTTTTCTTTCACTCATTTCATTCAAGCGCTATCACATTAAGCCCGTTATTTGTACACGCACATAGTAGGGAAATCGGTTAGCGACTATGATCCTTTAGCACGGGGTTCTAGTTTTTAAGTGGTGCAGCCCCATTTTTCCTAACTGCGGTTGTGGGGGATTGGACCGTAGTCCGTCCTACCAAGTCCAGTACCAATAACCTATGGGCCAACCAACAGTTTGTGCTTATTATTAAATCCTTATTGACTTAACAACCGTTAGGGTAAATGACCGGGTGAGGGTCACCTAACTTAGAAGGTTATTTTTCAATTAAATCATTTATTTATTAAAACAGGATCATTAACTTATATTCATCGAATCCCTACGTAGTTTGTGCTTAAGATGGTGCCGACTGCTAATATAAACTACTTAAGAGCTACTTTAAAAACTTGAGCCTAAGGTCTTGGCATAATGGGTACTCAAATTGATATTACATAATTAGGGGGTTTAGGGTGTCAGGACGGTATCGATGTTGTTGAAACATCTCCATGTCTTTCTAACAAAGCCTATAGTTTGACAACTTCTATACTTTCAGAGTGTGTATGCGATGCGTCAAAAAAGAAAATATTTGTTGGTGGTTACAATTTTAAAATTTCGGGGAAATTCAATAGCAACTAAAATTCACGTATAAAGACTCGACAACATAACTAGAAATCAATAAAGCGATAAATGAAAGCGGTAAAGTTCATCCCCCACACTTAAACCAAACATTGTCCTCGATGTTTTGATAAAAGGTGGAAAAGGAAAAATAGAACCTGTGTGAATGCTAGATCCTCTACGTGCCAAATCCTCTCTGATTTTTCTTTTGTTGTTAATATCGGTGACACCACCAGCAGTGACATTCGCAGGAATGTCCGTGGGCACCTTGCTCATTTCCAAGATTTTCATCTAGAGATTCTTCGCCTAGAGGTAGCAGAGATGTGACAAACGATCCAAATCTTTATTTTCTGCAAATTCACACAATCAAAGGGAAACAATAAATTTAAATCTCGCGGGTTGCCTCCCACGCAGCGCTTTATTTAACGTCTATAGCTCGACGCTTTAAGAGTGCAAGCACTCGTGATGGTTCTCTCGAGAATAACTCCTCAGTTGAAATTTTAGTAATCATCGTTTTCCATGGCCACTTATCGAGCCATCTCACATATCCCTCACCTTTTCTTTTCTTTCTTCTGTGGGGTGGTTCATTCTTTTGAACTTGTGGTGGTGGTTCTGGATCAAGCCTAAGTATCAGATTTTCAAGTTTGAGCATGGAGATTTTAACCATCACCTCAAATGCTAACCTTCCCCTCTTAACAGTAATGACATCCCCGGTTTCATGGTACTCGAACTTTCTCTTTTTATGCAAGACTTCAGACAAGGATGCATTGGTGTGGGTATTTTCCAATACCTTCACATAGTTTATCGTAGCTTCCATATAACTTTGCAGAAAAGGAATCAGTGGGGTATAGGGAGGAGGAATTACAATAAGTGCTTCCTTCTCAATCTCTTCTACATCCTCCCTTTTGGATGGTGTTGGTGGATATTCCTTAGTCATAACTCTTTTCTCACCGGAACTCTCCTCAATCTCAATATTACTTTATTCAAACTCTTCATTACTCTCCTCAAACTCAATATAACTCTCCTTAGGATTTTCACTTTGTTGTTCACTACTGGTTGTTACAATATCCACATGCTTCTCAAGGAAGGGTCCTAGATGTTTTTGTTCAAGCATGGAGACTTGACTCGCCACGACCTTGTTGTGAGTCACTAGAGACTCAACCACAATTGTCAGTTGCCTAAGGGATTCATTAATGTGGAGACTTTGTTTTCTAAGATCTTCATTTTGGACAGTTTGGGTCTCTACAAAGTGCTCCATCATCGATTCTAACCTAGAGTGAGTTAGCGCCTCATTGGAATCCTCCATTGATGCTTCGAAGTTGAAATTGTGGGATTCTTGCAGTTCTTCAAAATGTGTTAGCATCGCATTTTGTGTTTCCACAAAGCACTCCGTCATCGTAGATTCTAGCCTAGCAAGAGTTTGCGTAATTTCAAGGTCGGATTTATGGGATTCAGGTGACTCTTCAAAATATTGGTTGTGGTGATCGTAGAGGAAATTCGGTTGAGGATAAGTTAGTGTTGAATTGAAATCCTCGATGAATGTTTCGAAATTGGAATTGTGGGATTCTTCAGACTCCTAGAAATGTTGGGATTGGTGGTTAAAGAGGTAGCTTGGGCGAGAATAAGGTAGTGACGCGTTGAAATTCTCCAATAATATTTTGAGGTCGGATTTATGGGGTTCTTGTGATTCCTCGAGATATTGGGAATGGGAATCATAAGGGAAATTTGGGTGAGTTTCCTCGAGATATTGGGAATGGGAGTTGTAGAAAAAATTTGGGTGATACATCTAACTACGATTATAAAATAAATATTTTTTTTATTTTTTTAATGCCTTAGTCTATATGGTGTTACAACGGAGTTACGAAATTGACTAAATTGGTCGCCGGCAACGGCGCCAAAAACTTGATGCGTCCTCAAGTGGACGGATATATCGAAGTAATATAAAAGATTGTCGAACCACAGAGACTAATGTCAACCTACTGTAATCTATTGTTATTTTGTAAAGCTAAGGCTAATGAATTTTTGATAAAGGGGAACCTAAGAACTAAAACTGAAATAAAACTAAGATTAAGATAAATATAGGAAAAAAGAGACCGGAATGTGATTCCGCGTACTTCAGGAACTCTGTAATTCGTTGGCTAATTAAAAATGTCAAAAACATATTTAG
The DNA here is from genome assembly GCF_029867415.1 of Vicia villosa. Classification (NCBI taxonomy): domain Eukaryota; kingdom Viridiplantae; phylum Streptophyta; class Magnoliopsida; order Fabales; family Fabaceae; genus Vicia; species Vicia villosa. Next base: position 337,201 of record NW_026705474.1, read on the forward strand.
TAGAAAATGTTAGCTTAAAGACTAAACCTCACACTCTCGTGGTTTTGAATAAAGTCAAGCTCCTTAACCGTAGGATCTTGCTCTCGCTCGCCCACGTAAATCAAAGAACGCGTTTTGAAAACTAAACAAGTCCTAATTAATCCTAAAGCACTCTCGCTGTGTTTAAGATTAATGCCTAGTTTTTACTATCTGGTTCGACCCCCACGCTCTCGCAGTGCCGGTTCGAACCTTAATAGATCTCTCACTCTCGTGACGAAATTGTGGTAGGCAACCTCTCACTCTCGTGACAAGGTTTCCTAAATTAAGAATAAAAGCTAAAGCCAAAACAGAATTTAATAATAATAATTTAAGCCAATAAAATAATTATCGAGTTTTGTCGGAGACGACGGTCCTCACATACTGGACTCAAAATAATTTAGCCGAACATAGAATTAAGCGTAAACAAATTAAACATGCGGATTGAAATTAGAAGAACATGACAATTAAATTAACAAAGATAAATGAGAATAAATAAGAAGACATAAAATGAAACCTGTAAATGATGAAATAAAAGAAACTGGAATTAACTCTTGAAATTATTTTCGCATAATGAAAGGAAACAGAAACTAAATTTAATGGTGTGGTAGTTCCTCGATGTGAGAAACTACCACTTTTACATGGTAGAAAATCTGCCTAAAAACTAAACAAAGAAAAGTTCTGCCGAAAAGAAAAGATATATCCCTACTGATGGAATGCTCCGTATTTATATTGATTCTTCCGCCTCTGGGTTAAGAAAATAATGGAGGAAATTTAGGTGGATCCGTCTCAGACTTGGTTCTGGAGAGAAATGAGGAAGGCTGGAAAATAGGAGGAAGTTAGGACGTAACGAGCGCGTCTGAGTGTGTGACTAACGTCACAAACTAAAACAGCAAAGGGTGTCGACCGGCAGGAGGGGGGTGTGCCGACCGGTAGGGGCTGGAGAATGCCGACCGGCAGGGGCTGGAGAGTGCCCCTCGTCGCGGGCCAATTGGGCCTTTGGGCTTTGTACATATGCTTCTTTCTTCACCCCCTTATTTTCTTCTATACTTCCTATCTGTTTTAATTCATTTCTTCTTATTTTTACTCCTTTTCTCAAGCGAGCCTTGTAAACATTACATTCCTGAAACACATTAAAATACCAGCATAATACCAACATAAAGCAACTTAATTAAAATAAAATAGGGAAATAGTCTATGTAAATCAAGCCAAATATGTGATACATTTTTGGGTTATCAAGCGGTTGGAGGTATGGCAATTTTGTGGAGGAAGGATTTGTTTATTATTAATCACAATTTCATTAGGAAGGGGTACGTAGGTATCGACATAAAATGGAAAGAGGTGTGTTATAACCTTTTAAATGTTTATGCCCCTTGTTGTGTAGTGGAAAGAAGGCAGCTATGGAGGTCCTTGGTGGAGAGTGAAGGATAGAAAAACACTTAGAAAGGGGGGGTTTGAATAAGTGTAGTCTAAAAACTTGAACGATAAAAATAAATTGCACAGTTATTTTTATCCTGGTTCGTTGTTAACTAAACTACTCCAGTCCACCCCCACGGAGTGATTTACCTCACCTGAGGATTTAATCCACTAATCGCACGGATTACAATGGTTTTCCACTTAGTCCGCAACTAAGTCTTCTAGAGTATTCTGATCACAACTTGATCACTCCAGGAACAACTGCTTAGATACCCTCTAAGACTTCCTAGAGTTTCCTGATCAACACGATCACTCTAGTTACAACTGCTTAGATAACCTCTAAGACTTCCTAGAGTATTCTGATCAACACGATCACTCTAGTTCCTTACAACTTAATGTAATCAATTCTAAGAGTATTACAAATGCTTCTGAAAAGCTATAATCACAACTGTGATATTTCTCTTAACGTTTAAGCTTAATCTCACTAATATATTACAACAGCAATGTAGTGAGCTTTGATGAAGATGAAGTTTCTGAGCTTTGAATTGAACAGCGTTTCAGCAAGTCTTTCAGAATTGGTTCAGAGTTGTTAAACTTGCTTCTCATCAGAACTTCATATTTATAGGCGTTTGAGAAGATGACCGTTGGGTGCATTTAATGCTTTGCGTGTTCCGTACAGCATTGCATTTAATGTTTCACGCTTTTGTCAACTACCTCGAGCCTTGTTCACGCTGTGTCTACTGACGTTGCCTTTAATAGCTTCCAACGTTCCTTTTGTCAGTCAGCGTAGCCTGCCACTTGTACTTTCTTCTGATATGATGTTTGTGAATATAATATTTGAATATCATCAGAGTCAAACAGCTTGGTGCATAGCATCTTCTTGTCTTCTGACCTTGAAGTGCTTCTGAGCGTGATACCATGAGAACTTCAGTGCTTCTGCTTCTGATCTCAAGTTCTTCTGATGCTTCCATAGACCCATGTTCTGATTCTGCGTTGACCATCTTCTGATGTCTTGCCAGACCATGTTCTGATGTTGCATGCTGAACCTTCGGAGACAAAGCTTTTGAGCGCTGATTTGTGCATACTCTTTATATATTTCCTGAAAGGGAAATTGCAATGTATTAGAGTACCACATTATCTCACACAAAATTCATATCCTTGTTATCATCAAAACTAAGAATATTGATCAGAACAAATCTTGTTCTAACAATCTCCCCCTTTTTGATGATGACAAAAACATATATAAATGATATGAATTTGCGATCAGAAAGAGAAGACGGCTAAAGACAAATTACACAGCTATAGCATAAGCATGTGAATATGTCTCCCCCTGAGATTAACAATCTCCCCCTGAGATGAATAATATCCCCTGAAATAAATACTCGAAGAACTTTAATAATAAAAGACTTCCCTGATTATTTCGGTAGACACGATCATATAAGCTTCTGTCTTTTGATAATTCATAGCTTCTGACTTCTGCTTCCATTGGACAGCTTCAGAACTTGAATTTCTTTAGATCCCTAGAACACTCACAGCTTCTAATTCCTGCTTCCATTTAGGACAGCTTCAGAACTTGAATTTCTTTGATCTTCAGAACATTCACAGCTTCTGATTCATGCTTCCATTTAGGGCAGCTTCAGAACTTGAGTTTTCTGGATCTTTAGAACATTCACAGCATCTGATCTCTGCTTCCCTCGGATAGCTTCAGAGCTTTGAATTTCTTCTTACATCACTTCATGCTAGCTTGTATCAGAACATTGTTGAATGTACCAGAGCATCATCAGAGCATCTCTACATCCTGAAATGTTACAGAACAAAACTAAACGACAAAAGTCAGCATGAATGAGTTAGATCATAAAATGTGTATCAGAACACAAAATATGTATCAGAGCCATATAAGCCATATAGAATATATCAGATCCAATAGACAATGTATCAGAGCAAATAGACAATGATTTGGATCATATTCTATTATCAGAATTTCTGATCATTCTTGCTTCTTGCTTCTGATTCTGAAGCTTCCTAGCACTCAGCTTGCTTCAAGAATCCAAGAGCTATGATTCATTTTGTTGCTTCTTATGTTGATCTTGAATCTTTGATTCCTGCAACAACACAACTTAAAAACATGGAACTTTGCAAGTTCTGTTAGTAAATGTGGAGCCTTTTTACTCGGTAACTGATAATATTAATCAGATCATTTATCATATATTTTCTCCCCCTTTTTGTCATAACATCAAAAAGCATAAAAGATTCAGATGTAAAGCAGGAGACAAAAGGAAAGAAACATAAATAACTTTTCATTGATTTCAACAAGAAGGATTACAAAAGGTGTATGCAGAAAACAGATGCAACAAGGAAAGAAAACTACAAAGACTTAAAGCCTAAGACTTTATCCTATGCAAAGACTGCGCAAACAACTCAAGAACCCTCTGGTCTTCAGTTTGTTCAGCCATGAATACTTGAAAACTCTTCATGCCTGTCCAGACTAGAACCTCCACTGTAGGAGAGATCCAAGAGACCAAAGAGGAAGTGAGGGATAGTTCATGGACAGGGAGCTAATGTTGCAAACGGGCTCCAGTGACTCAAGAAGGTCTTCTTCCTTTGGATAAATGTTGATAACAGCATTAAAGAAGAGATCTGTCTTGAAAGAGACTTGGAGAGTCATCCCAAGATATGCTTCACATCCTGTAACTGATTAACCCTTCCATCTGTTCTCATTGAGTTGAAAGGATTCATGATGAACGCTAGGTTGAAGATGAATGAACTAGGGTTTATGCCAAAGAAAAACTTTGTTGGACAAGAGAGAAAAAGAAAGAGAAAGAGAGAGAGAACCAAGACTTATTGAAAAGATGCAACGAAATGAAGGAATAAATAGAGGGAAAAAGAAGAGGGAAACGTTCGAGGAATATAAAAAGAAAAGAAGGACAAAAAAAATGATGAATGGCATTTAATGTAACATGATGTGAGGAGAGATAATAATGACAAAAGACAAGATTTGCACAGTTACCTAGGTAGACGTCCCCTCAACTGCACGCACGCTTGTCCAGAAATAGTGAACACGTGTTTACCATCTGGATAGCCAGTTACAGCTGTTTTTCTTTTAAAGAGATTCTGACTCAACTTAGACACTGAAACGTTAGTAATAACAGAATCACAATTTCTAATTGATTTCAATCAGAACTTCTTGAAAAAATAATCCAATTTCATTTCAGAAGATACTCATACATAAGATCTTCTCATCTTCTCATTCTGGGCATAAATCCATACTGATATTCTTCAGAATGAACTTAAACCTATCTTCAGCAAGGGGTTTTGTAAAGATATCAGCCCATTGATGGTCTGTATCCACAAAGTTTAAAGATATAACACCCTTCTGAACATAGTCCCTTATGAAATGATGTTTAATCTCAATATGTTTAGCTTTTGAATGTAAGATAGGATTCTTAGATAAACATATAGCAGAAGTATTATCACAGAAAATAAGAATGTTACTCTCATATATCTGATAATCTTCCAGCTGACTTCTCATCCAGAGCATTTGTGTGCTACAACCAGCAGCAGCAACATATTCTGCTTCTGTTGTTGAGAGGGCAATAGTAGCTTGCTTCTTGCTGTACCATGAGATCAGATGACTTCCAAGAAATTGACAACTTCCAGAAGTGCTCTTTCTTTCTATTCTATCTCCAGCATAGTCAGCATCACAAAATCCTACTAAGTTGTAATCTTTAGATCTTCTGTAAACTAAGCCAACATTAGTAGTACCTTTCAGATACCTTAGAATTCTCTTAACCGCTGTTAAATGAGATTCTCTTGGATCTGATTGGAATCGAGCACACAAGCAAACACTGAATAGAATGTCAGGTCTAGAAGCAGTTAGGTATAGAAGAGATCCAATCATACCTCTATACAACTTCTGATCTACCTTCTTACTTACCTCATCCTTACCTAGGACACAAGTTGGATGCATAGGAGTTTTGGCTTCTTTGCTTTCAGAAAGATTAAACTTCTTCAGAAGTTCTTTCACATACTTCGTTTGATGAACATAGGTTCCATCGGAAGTTTGGTTGATTTGAATCCCAAGGAAATACTTGAGTTCTCCCATCATGCTCATTTCAAATTCAGCCTGCATAGACTCAGCAAACTCCTGGCCACTGGTGCAAAGGTTTCAGTATAATCAATCCCTTCTTGCTGACTATAACCCTGAGCAACCAGTCTGGCTTTGTTTCTTACCACTTCACCTTTCTCACTTAGCTTGTTTCTGAAAACCCACTTAGTACCAATGATGTTAAATCCTTTTGGTCTAGGAACCAAGTCCCATACATCATTCCTTGTAAACTGATTTAGTTCTTCTTGCATGACAATTATCCAGTCTGGATCTTCTAGAGCTTGATCAACAGAAGTTGGCTCGATCAAAGAAACAAGACCTAATTGACATTCTGCATTGTTCTTAAGGAATGCTCTTGTTCTGATGGGATCATCTTTCTTTCCAAGGATCACATCTTCTAAATGAGCTGAGGCAAGTCTAGGTGATCTTCTGATAGTTGGTTCTTCAGAAATCCTAAGATTCTCTAAAGATGCAGCAACTTGATCTTCTGATCCATTGCTTCTGAGACTGCCAGCATCTGCAGCTTTGCTTCTTGATTCTTCAACTTCTAATATATCAATATCAAAATCTGCAAAATTCTCAAACTGCTTTGGTTTTTCAAGACCAAGCTTATCATCAAACCTGATATTGATTGATTCTTCCACAATCAATGTTTCAGTATTGTATACTCTGTAGCCTTTAGAGCGTTCAGAATATCCAAGAAGGAAACACTTTTGCTTTAGAAACAAACTAAACAGATGGTTCCAGAACTAATAAACTTGCTCTTCTGATCTCATTCAAACTTAGCTTCTCCAGCAGATTTAAGTACCAGGACTTGGAAAACAGTCCTTCTTCCCTTCAAGTGTTGAGAACATCTTGAGTCCAGGTGACATGACATGTTGAATGTTGTCTTCTTTGTCACCAAGAGAATCTGCAATAGAAATAGTCTTTTCCTTTGGTACCCACATTTTCTTGGGTCCTTTCTTGTTAGTTCTCCTCAAGTTCTGATTGAACCTGGGTTTAGCAAAATATTTAACAGGAGGAACAGTATGATACTTCTTATTCTGAGTTCCATGATATCTCTTAGGTTGTGTCACATGCTTCTTGGCGTGTGTTATGTGAAAACTTTGTGCATGTGATGTGTGCTTAATATCATGGGAGTGGCCAAATTTAAATTGGTTATACAGAGGCTTGTATGATATTTTCATATCATCCACTGATTCAAGCTTGTATGGGATTTCACCCTCATAACCAATCCCTACTCTATTATTCCCAGACACAGCATATATCATAGAAGCTAGCTGACTTCTGCCAATGCTTCTAGATAGAAATTTTCTGAAGCTCAAGTCATATTCTTTCAGAATATGATTCATGCTAGGAATGGCTTTTTCTGTTTCAGAAGGAGATCCACTATTTTTGGATAGATTTAAAACTTTTTCCTTCAGTTCAGAATTTTCCAATTCCAGCTTCTTAGTTTCAAATTCAAATTGCTTCTTCAGCTTTTTGTATTTGATACTAAGATGAGCTTTGAGTTCCAGAAGTTCTGTTAAACTGGAAACTAACTCTTTTCTAGATAGTTCAGAAAATACCTCTTCAGAATCTGATTCTGATGTAGATTCTGATCCGTCATCTTCTGTCGCCATCAGCGCACAGTTAGCCTGCTCATCTTCCGAGTCTGATTCATCTTTTGACTCATCCCAGGTTGCCATAAGACCTTTCTTCTTATGAAACTTCTTTTTGGGATTTTCCTTCTGAAGTTTTGGACATTCATTCTTATAGTGTCCAGGCTCATTGCATTCATAGCACATGACCTTCTTCTTGTCAAATCTTCTGTCATCAGAAGATTCTCCATGTTCAAATCTCTTTGAACTTCTGAAGCCTCTGAACTTCCTTTGCTTGCTCTTCCAGAGTTGGTTTACCCTTCTGGAGATCATGGACAGTTCATCTTCTTCTTCAGATTCTGATTCTTCAGGATCTTCTTCTCTAGCCTGAAAAGCGTTAGTGCATTTTTTAACATTAGATTTTAAAGCAATAGACTTACCTTTCTTCTGAGGTTCATTAGCGTCAAGTTCAATCTCATGACTTCTCAAGGCACTGATAAGCTCTTCCAAAGAAACTTCATTCAGATTCTTCGCAATCTTGAATGCAGTCACCATTGGACCCCATCTTCTGGGTAAGCTTCTGATGATCTTCTTTACATGATCAGCCTTGGTGTAGCCTTTATCCAGAACTCTCAATCCAGCAGTCAGAGTTTGAAATCTTGAAAACATCTTCTCAATGTCTTCATCTTCCTCCATCTTGAAGGCTTCATACTTCTGGATTAGAGCAAGAGCTTTTGTCTCTTTGACTTGAGCATTTCCCTCATGGGTCATTTTCAATGACTCATATATATCATAGGCAGTTTCCCTGTTAGATATCTTCTCATACTCAGCATGAGAGATAGCATTCAGCAAAACAGTCCTACATTTATGATGATTCTTGAAAAGCTTCTTTTGATCATCATCCATTTCTTGCCTTATAAGCTTTACGCCACTAGCATTTACCGGATGTTTGTAACCATCCATCAGAAGATCCCATAGTTCACCATCTAGACCAAGAAAGTAACTTTCCAGTTTATCTTTCCAGTATTCAAAGTTTTCACCATCAAATACTGGTGGTCTAGTATAACCATTGTTACCATTTCCGTTGTATTGCTCAGCAGAGCCAGATGTAGATGTGTGTTCATCACCAGCCATCTTTTACTGAAGCGTTTTTCTCTTCCTGAATCTTTTCTAAACACGGTTAAGTGCTTGCACCTTAGAACCGGCGCTCTGATGCCAATTGAAGGATAGAAAAACACTTAGAAAGGGGGGGTTTGAATAAGTGTAGTCTAAAAACTTGAACGATAAAAATAAATTGCACAGTTATTTTTATCCTGGTTCGTTGTTAACTAAACTACTCCAGTCCACCCCCACGGAGTGATTTACCTCACCTGAGGATTTAATCCACTAATCGCACGGATTACAATGGTTTTCCACTTAGTCCGCAACTAAGTCTTCTAGAGTATTCTGATCACAACTTGATCACTCCAGGAACAACTGCTTAGATACCCTCTAAGACTTCCTAGAGTTTCCTGATCAACACGATCACTCTAGTTACAACTGCTTAGATAACCTCTAAGACTTCCTAGAGTATTCTGATCAACACGATCACTCTAGTTCCTTACAACTTAATGTAATCAATTCTAAGAGTATTACAAATGCTTCTGAAAAGCTATAATCACAACTGTGATATTTCTCTTAACGTTTAAGCTTAATCTCACTAATATATTACAACAGCAATGTAGTGAGCTTTGATGAAGATGAAGTTTCTGAGCTTTGAATTGAACAGCGTTTCAGCAAGTCTTTCAGAATTGGTTCAGAGTTGTTAAACTTGCTTCTCATCAGAACTTCATATTTATAGGCGTTTGAGAAGATGATCGTTGGGTGCATTTAATGCTTTGCATGTTCCGTACAGCATTGCATTTAATGTTTCACGCTTTTGTCAACTACCTCGAGCCTTGTTCACGCTGTGTCTACTGACGTTGCCTTTAATAGCTTCCAACGTTCCTTTTGTCAGTCAGCGTAGCCTGCCACTTGTACTTTCTTCTGATCTGATGTTTGTGAATATAATATTTGAATATCATCAGAGTCAAACAGCTTGGTGCATAGCATCTTCTTGTCTTCTGACCTTGAAGTGCTTCTGAGCGTGATACCATGAGAACTTCAGTGCTTCTGCTTCTGATCTCAAGTTCTTCTGATGCTTCCATAGACCCATGTTCTGATTCTGCGTTGACCATCTTCTGATGTCTTGCCAGACCATGTTCTGATGTTGCATTCGGAACCTTCTGAGACAAAGCTTCTGAGCGCTGATTTGTGCATACTCTTTATATATTTCCTGAAAGGGAAATTGCAATGTATTAGAGTACCACATTATCTCACACAAAATTCATATCCTTGTTATCATCAAAACTAAGAATATTGATCAGAACAAATCTTGTTCTAACAGAGAGAAGGAGGACAAGCGTTAATGAGGAGTGGTGTGTTGTAGGAGATTTTAATGAGGTCTTGAGAAAGGAAGAAAGAATTGAGGAAAGAGGTGTGCCTAATAATAGAGGGATGGTTGACTTTTGGGTTTTTGTGGAGGATATGGGATTGGTAGATGTGTCTTGTGTCGGAGGAAAATATACTTGGTTTAAGGATAACGGGAAGGCGATGAGTAGACTTGACAGGTTTCTGTGTTCGAGGAAGATGATTGAGGAATGGGGAGTGGTGGATCAAAGCATTGAAAAAAGAGACATATCGGATCACACACCCATTCGATTGCGGTTAGGTGTGGTTGATTGGGGCCCTAAACCTTTCCGGTTTAACAATGTGTGGTTCAATCATAAGGATTTAAATATTTTTATTAAGGAAGAATGGGGAAAGTGGAATGTCAACGGTAGGGGGGTTTCATTTTGTATGAGAAACTTTGAAGGTTGAAAGCGAGTCTTGGAGTGTGGAACAAGGAGGTATTCGGGTGGTTGGATCTAAAACTCAAAGAGGAGGTGGATAGTCTTAATGTCTTGGATAACTCTTTAATGGAGAACTTGGGAGATCATGTGGAAGAATTGGTTAATAGTAGGCGGGAAGTTTCGAAGGAGCTATGGCATTATTTAAACTTGAAAGAGAGTATGCTTAGATTAAAATCTAGGCAACTTTGGTTAAAAGAGGGAGACAAGAATTCTAGGTTTTTTCACAACTCTATCAAGGATAAACAAAGGAAAAATTCTATTTCTTCGCTAGAAAGAAGGAACGGAAGAGTGCAGGGAGTGGCAAACATCAAGAAGGAGGTTCATATTTATTTTCTAGAGTTTTTCAAAGAAGAGGATAATGAAAGACCTTTACCGGATCTCTTGGATATTAACCGGTTGAAAGAGGATGAAGCCTTGTGGTTGGAGAGGCCGTTTTCGGAGGAAGAAATTAGAGAAGTCGCGTGGGCGTGTGATGGCAATAAGAGTCCCGGCCGGATGGATTTACTTTGGATTTTTTCAAAGGTAATTGGGAGGTGGTTAAAGAGGACGCTGGAAGATTCATTTTGGACTTCTATTACAAATCTAGGCATACGAAGGCTTGTATCTCTTCTTTCATTGCCCTTATCCCAAAAGTGAATAATCCTCAATCTTTGTCCGAATTTAGGCCTATATTCCTTGTTGGTTTCTTGTATAAGATTCTAGCTAAACTTTTGGCGGCTAGATTCAAGTGTGTTATAGGAAATCTTGTTTCTAGTAACCAAACCGCATTCGTATCGAGAAGGAGTATTTCAGATGGAGTTCTCGTGGTAAATGAAGTCTTGTATCTTGCCAAAAGGGTCAATCCAGTACAAATATTACTCCTAACGTTTATACCTATGTGAAGACTTGATATCTCATATCCATGACGCGTGAGATACAATCATCAGTCTACTCACATAATAGTCTCTATGCATTACTGTTGTCCTATTCGACGGTAAAGCTTGACTACAGATACATTAAGAATAACGTCTTTATGTTTAATGATGTCTCACGATTAAGTCACACTTAATAGGTCATTAATAGACTAATTATTCTAAGGAGTTTATCATGTCATATACGAATAACATAACAAATACAATGCCTAATAAGTATATATATTAACAAACAATATATGTCAAGTTCATAATACAAAAGCATATTAAGTCAATATTGATTGGTTATTAGGGCTTACTCCTACAGAATGTGCCAAAGCCAACACACATATAGTTATAAGGTTTGACTGACATAACCAGAATTTCATGGTTAAAGAGACAATTTATCATAACGAGGGGCTACCAAGAACAGAGTATAGGGTTCTACTTGAAGAACGTTGGTGCGATTGTGGAAAAGATCCTATGTGATTGCAGCATGTGCCTATTCTCACATAGATGCATTAGCATTTTTGTCTCCCATTTACATGTTCAAGACCTTGCTACACGTATACAACAATGGCTTTGTAGTGGTAGCAAAAGAGGATTATTGGCCTGCGTACAAGGGGGAAATTGTTTTGCACAACGACCAAATACGAAGAATTAAAAAGGGTCGTCCCAAAAGCAAGCGTATAACAACTGAAATGGATCAAATACCTGATCATTCTCCTTTAAATACATCTCAACTTGACCTGCAGACAAGAATCTCGACTATGAATTATCTTCAGATTCAGGAAAAAACATTTCCTCAACAACACCTACACTCTTGGATTCTGCGGCACGATGACCCAAATATCCACACCTGCAACACTTCAGAGAAGTAGAAGCTTCTCCACAACTTGTTTCAATCCCGCTCTTGAAAACGGTTAGAAAAACAACGAGTACCAACAATATTTCACTCACATGTCACATACCAAGAAACTTACAAATTACACAACCTAGCCAAATCTGACCAGCTATGATACCCCTATGTGACGCCCTAAAATCCTCACATGTAAATAGTACAAATTTAAACAACAACACACACAGGATTTCAATCGACATAATAATAACATGCTTCATAACACATGTTAACAAGTATCATGCAATAATTTAACATCTGTCATCAAATGCCCGCCTTTACTTAGGCTCATCGCAGCAGAATTATTCAAATGAAATAGCTTAGCCAACAATTAAGTATCATAATACTATCTTTTCAAAATAAAACTTAGTTATGGAAAAATGCCTTCCAAATCAAGTAATGCATAACATAACAGTTTTAACCCTCAAAACATCAACATCAAAGTAAATAACAAGAAAACATAATCATTCATCCACATAATGTTACATATTAGAGCAAAGAAAATATAAATAATCACATAAACAACGAGAAAAATAACAACCTTAACGTCATCCTTTAGCTTCTAAGAAACTGCTCATTTACCTTCTCATGTGTATACCACACATGCACATACACCACAAAATATGTTACTGGATTTTAAATAAGAGGGGGGGGGGGGCGTTAGAGACCTCCAATTGGTGAATTTGACCATTTTGATCAAATAGAGATGCATGTTTATTATTGGTTTTCCAGGTCTTTAGTGTGATATTCTTCTAGATATGTATAATGTTTTAGTTGTTTCCTCTCGTAGGGAGAGGGAGGACATTAGATTTCACATAACCATATGTGTCTTTTATTGAGTCCGAAGAGGATGACCCTTTTGACTTATTTGTTATTGATACCCTTAAGAAGGTGCTTAAGTTGGTATTGAACTAAAGACTCCTTTTGAAATTATTATTGGCTATACTTCATTCTATTAAAGAATTATTTATATTGTTTATTTTTGAAATCTATTAGAAAATAGACTTCGTTTGAGATCTCAGGTGGCAAAGACCATTCACTTGACTGCTTTGATGTTGTATTGTTTCAGTTGGTTGTTTGGTTTCTCATTTGTATTTTATTTGTTTTCATGGTAGTTCTTTTATCTTTTCTTATACCAAGTAATATCTTATTTTGTATTTTGGTGGTTCCCACCTCTATATTATATATTATTTTCAATTAAAAAATAAATTAAAAGAGGAAGCCTGAATCAATTCCGTGTCAGAAAGATTTATGCCGTATATATTACTCTTACAAAAGTTAACTCTAAGTCCAAACATTAATTCGAAGCCCTATAAAATAGACTTAAAACTCCATAAGTTCTGTTGACTTCCTTCTCCAAAGAGAATCGTATCGTCCGCAAATTACAATATAGCTACTGAATTATTATCACCAAAATGAAAGCCTCTATAATATCCCAACTCAACCGCTCTCTCCAATAGACGAGTTAATCCTTCCAGCGCAATGACAAACAAGAGAGGAGAAAGCAGGTCTCCTTTCCTTAAACCCCGTTCAACCTTGAAATTGTAGTATAACTTCCGTTTACAATAACCGCCATAGAGCTCACCAAAACACCCGCCTCCATCCAGTTCAGCCATTTGCTCCCGAACCCCATGCTTTTCATCACAAACCTCAAATAATTCCAGCTTACGCAATCATAAGCTTTCTCGTAATCCACCTTCAAAACCAAGCAGCTTCTACCATCCCTCTTAGCAAGGTCCATAATTTCATTGACCACAAAAACACCATCCAGAATATTCCTATTCTTGATAAAAGTCGATTGCTTCTTTGAGATTAAGCAATCAATTACCTATTTAAGTCTCCCTGCAAGAAGTTTAGAAAGGATCTTGAGAAGACTTCCTACATGGAAAATCGGATGGTACTCTGAGAAAGACTGAGGGTTGAGAACTTTCGGTAACAGAGTTATGAAAGAAGAGGTACAGGCTTTAATTAAAATCTCCTTGGAATGAAAATCAATGATGAACTTCATGATATCCTCCTTAACTGTTTCCCGATGATTCTTAAAGAAATCCAACGTGAATGCGTCTGGCCCTGGTGTTTTACTCCCGTCGCAATCCCACACAGTTTCTTTAACCTCATATTCAGAGATAGGACGCTCAAGGCTGGCTGATATACTGTCCTCTAATCTCTTGAAATTGATTCCCCCTGGAATAGGTCTATGATCACAAGGTTCCAAGAAGAAACTAGGGAAACGCTCCCTGATATGAGTTTTGACCTCCTTAACCTCCTCCACCAATCCTGCATTTGAGTTAACAAAGCAAATAGAATTTCTACGCACTCGAAGTTTTATAAAATATGTAAAAATCTGGAATCGAGATCACATTCTTTCAACCAATTCTGACCAGACTTTGTTCTAATCATACTTTCCTTCAATTCTAGTTGCTTCCACAGTTTCTCGCTGACCAACCTTCTCTCTTCCACAACCTCTGTCACATCCCCCCCAATATTAGCTATCAGAGCCTGGTCCAGATCATGTTGCTCATCAATACTCTCATAAATTTTGAGGTTAATTCAACCAAAGATGTCCCTGTGCCACACCTTCGGATTAGCTTTAAGACTCTTCAGTTTTTCATAAAGACAGAAGCCACCTCTCCCGCAAAAATCCAACACACTCCACTCCTTGATCACGTAACTGAAGAAATCTTCATGCTTGTACCAATTGTTGTTGAACCGAAAAGGTTTTGGCCCCCAATCGATATCTCCAGCTTTTAGTCACACTGGGCAATGGTCAGACAAAAACCTTTTCCCCATTATTTGGCTAACTGATTTCCAAATCGAAATATAATTATTAGAGATCAAAAACCTGACAAGCCAACTCATCGTCATTCCATTCCCACTGAACCAAGTGAACCTTCCTCCCACACGAGGGAGATCGATAATCTCTATCTCCTCAACAAAATTGCAAAATTCTGCAGAATCTTTACTTTTTGTCCTAGCATTTTTCCCAATCCTTTCCTCTTTAGATAAAACTGTGTTAAAATCACCACTAATGCACCACGCCTCCCCAACTGACATAGTTCTTTTGCAAATTAAACTTCTCCAAACAACTCTTATAAGCACATAACTATAATGGGCATGGACATTAATAAAGTTAATGCACACACCTTTATTCGTAGCCTTCACGCCAGCATAACCTGGGCCCTTGTAGCTTGTTAGAAGCTCCAAGAAGTTTTTCCTCCACCGTATAACTGAACCTCCATAAGCTCCTACAGGATCGAGATGCATCCACTCGACGTCCTTTCCCCCCTAAAACTCTTCACCCAACTTTAAATTAAAAAGAGAAAGTTTTATTTCCTTAAGGAAACACACACCAACTTTACCAGATTGTATCATGACACCAATAACCTCCTTCTATATCGCATACCACCTCCTCTTAGATTAAGGGATACTAATATCATTTCAGAATCCCTTTATCCGCCTTCCTAACAGCCAACCCTTCCTTATCTCTAGCCTCCATTTCTTCAATATTCTTTTGAATCTCCTCACCTGAAACCACGCAAACCAACCCCAACCTGAGTAACAAATCTGTCAAATATTTTCCCACCTTAGACTCCTTGTTAAATAACAGTATCTCATTGCAATTTTTCACAATGGATGACAGGGCCACCTAAGAAATTTTCACCACGAACTCCCTTATTATTCTCCTTTTTTGTGTAGTTCTTTAATTTCGGGACGAAATTAGGGTTAAGACAAGCATAGTAGGAATGAGAAACTTTAGCTAGACTCCCACTTCTTTCAGTCTCCGAATTTTCATTGACTTGTGCTTTACCACCTTGGACCTGATACAGGCTTCATCAAAAGAGTGCAATCCTTGGTTTGGGCCCAAAAGATTTGGCCCAAAAGAAACCTCTAGCCCTTCTCTCTCCCCATCCTTATCACACCTCTCTAAACACATGACATACCTAGTATTGACACCAGTACCATTCTCATTGCCTACAGCATTGGGACGTGTTTTTAGAGAAACATCCAAAATCACCTTTTGAGATGTCACCGTCAAACTTTTTATGTGCTCAGAGGCCTTTTCTGCAGTAGCCATGCAAGTAGCCTAAGTCTTTTCCAATCCTACTGTTATGAGCTGGCACAATAATACTGTTGGAGGAAAAGGACAAAGTAGAAACAATCAGGGACAGATGGCAAATGACCCTAACATTGTGGAACCAAGGAGGGGCACTAGGGTGAAAATCCCTAACAAAAAATATTCTGTTTGACAGCATATATATAGCAAGGACGAGGAGTGGGAAAGGCAGGCAGCAAGTGACTCTATCTCTCTTCCTCTAGTGGCATTCCTTGTGAATGAATTCTCTTTCTTTTTTGTTGCAATAAGTTGTATTGTTCATTCCAAAAACTATTGAGTAATCATTCTCAAATTCCATAGATTCTTCATTGTACTAGCCTTATTATAATGAAGTGATTCTTGTGGATATATTCTCCTGCATATTTTCTTCTAGCTGTTATATCTTTTCTGTTACATCTTACATTTGGTGCTTTCATCAACTTACCATGGCGGAAAATACACGGATGAAAGGTTTGGAAGCTGCCATCAATGGCCTCAACACCACGATGCAGCAAATGATGGAAGATGCCGACGCACGACATAACGACTACATACAACACCGACACAATGATATGGTGCGTTTCGAACGTGTTGAAGCACAACTGGGTTCTTTACAACTCTCTTCCGCCTTAAATGGTAGCGGGAACTCAGACGGAACCCCACGACAACTGCCGTTTCAGATACGCAACGTGAAGCTTGATTTTCCCAGATTCGATGGTACTGAGGTTTTGAACTGGATCTTTAAGGTTGAACAGTTTTTTGATTATTACTCTACACCGGACAATCAACGCCTTACCATTGCAGCGGTGCATCTCGACAAAGATGTCGTACCTTGGTATCAAATGATTACTCGTAACAACCCCTTCCGATCTTGGGGTGCCTTCACACGTGCTTTGGAATTGGAATATGGCCCTTCTCCATACGAATCTCCACGACCCACCCTTTTCAAATTAACCCAGACCTCCACAATCAGTGAATACTACTCCACTTTCATCTCCCTTGCGAATCGCTCTCATGGCCTATCCCCTGATGCAATCTTGGATTGTTTCGTTAGTGGGCTTAAGACTGAGATCCGTCGTGATGTCATAGCCCAAAACCCTACCTCTCTCTCTCACGCCCTTTCCTTAGCCAAATTATTTGCAGAAAAATACAACTCTTTTACAAAACCCTACCCACAAACCACAAAGCCCATTTACAATCCCAGCCCACATTCTCTAACCCGACCCACCAACGCCCTTTTACCCACTCCACCAACCCGACCCCAAACCCAAACACCAATTCCCAAACCTCGTCCCATTCGTAGCATCACCTCCGTTGAGATTCAACTCAGGCGTGACAAGGGTCAATGCTTCTATTGTGATGACAAGTTTACACCCAACCATCGTTGTCCAAACAAACATTACCTCCTTCTTCAAGTTGATGATTCTGATTCACCAGAGCAAGAGACAGAGCCGCCAGATGGTGATTCTTTACTTCAGATACTTGAAACAGAGCACCATCTCTCATTTAATGCCCTCAACGGAGCGCAAAGTGCAGGCACACTTCGTTTTCAAGGGCAAATTCAAGGAATACAAGTCCAGGTTCTCCTTGACAGTGGTAGTTCCGATAATTTTTTGCAACCACGCATAGCTCAGTGTTTGAAATTGCCAATTCAACAAGCTCCGCAATTTCAAGTTTTGGTGGGAAATGGTAGCACACTGACGGCTTCGGGATTGATTCAGGACTTACCAGTCACGATACAGGGTCACAATCTCCACCTTCCGGTGTATTTGCTTCCTATTACTGGTGCTGATTTGGTCCTAGGAGCACCATGGCTCAATACTCTAGGTCCTCACATTGCGGACTATGATGCGTTATTGATTAAATTCTACCTCAACAACAAATTCATCACTCTTCGAGGAGATCAATTCATGGCACCGGGTCAGTCTCAATTTCATCATATTCGTCGTCTCCATAACACACATTCTATTGATTTATCATATACTCTGCAATTCCACTCTCTAGCACCATCATCATCAGTAGCTACACTTGATAATTTACCGGAAGATTTAGCTGCCTTGCTCCGCAATTATTGGAAGGTGTTTGAGGAACCTAATCGTTTACCACCACCGAGGTTACAAGATCATTCAATCCCTCTTATTGATGGTAGTAATCCGGTTAAGGTCAAACCATATCGATATCCACATAGTCAGAAAACAGAAATTGAACGATTGGTTTCTGAGATGTTACAACAGGGTATTATTCAACCTAGTACCAGCCCGTTCTCATCCCCGGTTTTGCTGGTCAGAAAGAAAGATGGATCCTGGAGATTTTGCACTGATTATCGTGCATTAAACGCGATTACAATTAAAGATAGCTTTCCAATACCGACAGTTGATGGGTTGTTGGACGAACTATTTGGAGCTGCTTATTTTTCTAAATTAGACTTGAGAGCAGGCTACCATCAAATCTTAGTTAATCCGGAGGATCGTCATAAGATTGCTTTTCGCACACATCAAGGGTTGTATGAGTGGCTTGTCATGCCGTTCGGGTTATCCAATGCACCAGCTTCGTTCAAAAGTCTTATGAATTATGTTTTTCGAGACCAATTACGCAAGTTCGTGTTAGTCTTCTTTGATGACATACTGGTGTACAGCCCCTCTTGGTCTACACACCTTGAACACCTGGAGGTTGTTTTAAGGTTGCTAGAACAACATGAGCTATTTGCCAAGCTTTCCAAATGTTGCTTTGGCCTTACTTCAGTGGATTATCTAGGGCATACCATCTCAAATTAAGGTGTTGAAATGGATAAATCTAAGATTCAAGCTGTCATGGAATGGAAAGTTCCCTCTTCTCTCAAACAGCTTCGAGGGTTCTTAGGATTATCTGGTTATTATCGACGTTTTATTCGCAATTATGCTTCCATGGCATCACCCCTCACCGAGCTTTTAAAAAAAGATGCTTTCCATTGGACTCCAGCAGCTACTGAAGCTTTCGACAAACTCAAACATGCCATCACACAAGCCCCAGTTTTATCGTTACCAGATTTTCGATTGCCTTTTACCCTTGAGACTGATGCTTCCGGGTCTGGTATCGGTGCGGTGCTCAGTCAAGCACGTCATCCCATTGCTTACTTTTCAAAAAAGTTGTGCCCTCGAATGCAAAAGCAATCTGCATATGTCCGTGAACTCTACGCTATTACAGAAGCTTTGGCGAAATTTCGCCACTATTTGATCGGTCATAAGTTTGTTATCAAGACTGATCAACGCAGCCTCAAATCCCTCACTAATCAGTCGATTCAAACTCCGGAACAACAACATTGGCTTCACAAATTTTTGGGATATGATTTCACCATCGAGTATAAACCTGGAGTGGATAATATTGCAACTGATAGTCTCTCGCGCTCATTCTATTTAGGCCTATCAGTACACACACCTCAGCTTATTTCCATGATTCATTCAGCTGTAAACAAGGATCCGGTGTTGGCAGAGGTTAGAAATCAATGCTTGCTGGGTACATGTTCTACGCCTCACTATCAAGTCAAACATGATATGTTATTCTGGAAGAATCGATTGGTTATTCCTCAACAGCCTGACTTGATCAAAATCATCCTCACTGAGTTTCATTCTTCAACCTTGGGAGGACATGCTGGAGTTACACGAACTAAAGCTCGCATCGCGACTCAATTTTTCTGGGCCACTATGACCAAGGATATCAAGGATTTTGTCTCACAGTGTTTAGTTTGTCAACAAGCCAACCACTCGACAACCTTACCTGCTGGATTACTCCAACCTCTGCCTATTCCACAACAAATTTGGGAAGACTTGTCGATGGATTTCATTACGGGACTGCCGCCATCCAATTCTTACACTGTTATTCTAGTGGTGGTAGATCGTTTATCCAAATATAGCCACTTCATTCCTCTCAAGGCTGACTATAACAGTTACAAAGTAGCAGAAGTTTTTCTTCATACAATTGTTAAACTTCATGGGTTTCCTAAGACAATTGTATCTGACCGAGATCGTGTGTTCACAAGCCAATTTTGGCAACAATTATTCAAACTAAGTGGCACAACATTGGCTATGAGCACTGCATACCACCCTCAAACCGATGGCCAATATGAAGCTGTAAACAAATGTTTAGAACTTTATCTTTGTTGCTTCACTAGCCATTCTCCTCGTGCTTGGTCCAAATTGCTGCCTTGGGCAGAATTCTCATACAATACTGCCTTCCACACAAAGTATTGGCATGACACCATTCAAGGTGGTTTATGGACGAGACCCCCTGGCCTTATTCGCTATGAAGTTAACAATGGTGATCCACCGTTGTTACAACAGCTGTTGACGGAACGAGACGATACCTTGGCTGCTCTAAAGGCTAATTTAATGCGAGCTCAACAAATTATGAAGAAATTTGCTGATAATAAACGAAGATTTGTTGAATTTAAGGTGGGTGACATGGTGCTAGTCAAGTTGCAGCCTTACCGTCAACATTCGATAGCTCTTAGGCGCAACCAGAAACTCAGTATGCGTTACTTTGGCCCATTTCCTGTCATGGAACGCATTGGCCAAGTTGCTTACCGACTAATGCTTCCCACTACGGCGAAAATCCACCCAGTGTTCCATGTGTCGGCTTTAAAATTATGCAAAGGTGACCACCCTACACAGCTGCTACCCCTTCCTTTGACTACTACTGAACAAGGACCATTGATTTTTCCTCAAGCTATTGTTAATCGTCGCACTGTCATTCAAAATGGTCAACCAATTCAGCAGGTTCAAGTGCAGTGGGATACTTTGCT
This sequence comes from Vicia villosa, assembly GCF_029867415.1. Classification (NCBI taxonomy): domain Eukaryota; kingdom Viridiplantae; phylum Streptophyta; class Magnoliopsida; order Fabales; family Fabaceae; genus Vicia; species Vicia villosa. The sequence goes on from NW_026705474.1 coordinate 357,905, forward strand.
AACAGAAGTCACTTGGGAAAACTGGAATGAATTGAAGGTTCTGTATCCTAACCTTGAGGACAAGGTCCTTGTCAATGTGGGGAGTAATGTTATGAGCTGGCACAATAATACTGTTGGAGGAAAAGGACAAAGTAGAAATAATCAGGGACAGATGGCAAATGACCCTAACATTGTGGAACCAAGGAGGGGCACTAGGGTGAAAATCCCTAACAGAAAATATTCTGTTTGACATCATATATATAGCAAGGACGAGGAGTGGGAAAGGCAGGCAGCAAGTGACTCTATCTCTCTTCCTCTAGTGGCATTCCTTGTGAATGAATTCTCTTTCTTTTCTGTTGCAATAAGTTGTATTGTTCATTCCAAAAACTATTGAGTAATCATTCTCAAATTCCATAGATTCTTCATTGTACTAGCCTTATTATAATGAAGTGATTCTTGTGGATATATTCTCTGAAGGATAGAAAAACACTTAGAAAGGGGGGGATTGAATAAGTGTGACTTTAAATCTTGGACGATAAAAATAAATTGCACAATTATTTTTATCCTGGTTCGCTGTTAACGAAGCTACTCCAGTCCACCCCCGCAGAGATGATTTACCTCAACTGAGGATTTAATCCACTAATCGCACGGATTACAATGGTTTTCCACTTAGTCCGCAACTAAGTCTTCCAGAGTCTTCTGATCACACACTGATCACTCCAGGAACAACTGCTTAGATACCCTCTAAGACTTTTCTAGAGTCTACTGATCAACACGATCACTCTAGGCTTAGTTCACTCCTAAGACTTTCTCTAGAGTCTACTGATCAACCTGATCACTCTAGTTACAAACTGCTCAGCCAACTGCTAAGACTTCCTAGAGTATTCTGATCAACACGATCACTCTAGTTCCTTACAACTTAATGTAATCAATCAAGAGTTTACAAATGCTTCTTAAAAGCTATAATCACAAACTGTGATATTTCTCTTATCGTTTAAGCTTAATCTCACTAAGATATTACAACAGCAATGTAGTGAGCTTTGATGAAGATGAAGATTCTGAGTTTTGATTTGAACAGCGTTTCAGCAAGTTAATTTGAATTGTCTTGGAGCAGAATCGTTAACCTTGCTTCTCATCAGAACTTCATATTTATAGGCGTTGAGAAGATGACCGTTGAATGCATTTAATGCTTTGCGTGTTCCGTACAGCATCGCATTTAATGTTATACGCTTTTGTCAACTACCTCGAGCCTTGTTCACGCTGTGTCTACTGACGTTGCCTTTAGTAGCTTTAACGTTCCTTTTGTCAGTCAGCGTAGTCTGCCACGTGTACTTCCTTCTGATCTGATGTTTGTGAATATAACGTTTGAATATCATCAGAGTCAAACAGCTTGGTGCATAGCATCTTCTGATCTTCTGATCTTGAAGTGCTTCTGAGCGTGATACCATCTTCTGATCTTCAGTGCTTCTGATCTCATGTTCTTCTGATGCTTTCATAGACCCATGTTCTGATTCTGCTTCGACCATCTTCTGATGTCTTGCCAGACCATGTTCTGATGTTGCATGCTGAACCATTTGAGACACAACTTCTGAGCGCTGAATTATGCGTACTCTTTATATATTTCCTGAAAGGGAAATTGCATTGGATTAGAGTACCATATTATCTTAAGCAAAATTCATATTATTGTTATCATCAAAACTAAGATAATTGATAAGAACAAATCTTGTTCTAACAATCTCCCCCTTTTTGATGATGACAAAAACATATATAAATGATATGAATTTGCGATCAGAAAGAGTAGACGGCAAAAGACAAATTACACAGCTATAGCATAAGCATATGAATATGTCTCCCCCTGAGATTAACAATCTCCCCCTGAGATAAATAATCTCCCCCTGAAATAAATACTCGAAGAACTTTGATAAAAGACTTCCCTGATTATTTCGGTAGAGACGATCATATAAGCTTCTGCCTTCAGAGAATTCATAGCTTCTGACTTCTGCTTCCATTGGACAGCTTCAGAACTTGAATTTCTTTAGATCATTAGAACACTCACAGCTTCTGATTCCTGCTTCCATCGTGGACAGCTTCAGAACTTGAATTTCTTTGATCTTCAGAACATTCACAGCTTCTGACTTCTGCTTCCATTCAGGACAGCTTCAGAACTTGAGTTTTCTGGATCTTTTAGAGCATTCACATCTTCTGATTTCTGCTTCCCTCGGATAGCTTCAGAACTTTGAATGTCTACCAATCATCACTTCATGCTAGATTTGTATCAGAACATTGTTGAATGTACCAGAGCATCATCAGAGCATCTCTACATCCTGAAATGTTACAGAACAAAAACTAAACGACAAAAGTCAGCATGAGCGAGTTAGAACATAAAATGTATGTTTGAACACATTATATGTATCAGAGCCATATAGGCTGATATAATGTATCAGAGCAAATAATGTATCAGAGCCATAACATTATATGTATCAGAGCAAATAGAATTTTGTCAGAACAGGATAGACAATGATATTCAAATTCTATTATCAGTGCTTCTGATTCATTCTTCTTTCTTGCTTCTGATCTCTGAAGCTTGACAGCACTCAGCTTGCTTCAGTTTCCAAGAGCTTATTCCTTTTACAGAATAACGCTTCTTATGGTTTTGCTTCTAGTGTTTGCTTCTGAAGATTCACTTCACTACTCTGTACCTGCAAAACACTTAAACCATATAGAACTTGCAGTTCTTGTTAGTGAATGTGTGGGAGCTTTTACCCAGCAACTGATAGATTTAATCAAATCATTTATCATTTATCTTTCTCCCCCTTTTTGTCATAACATCAAAAAGAATATTTAAAAAAAAGATTCAGATGCACAAAACGACAAATAGAATCACTGGAATGTAAATCAAAGAGACTTTTTCATTGATAATCAAAAAGGTTTACAAGACAGGAATGCAGGAAAACAGATGCAACAAGGAAAGGAAACTACAAAGACCAAAAGACTAAGATCCTAGCCTACGCAAAATCCGCGCCAGAACATCATGAATCCCGTCAGTGCTTGTAGCTTGCCTTGTCATGAAGGAACGAAACTCAGCATTGGCTGCTTCTTGCGCGTCCAAACGAGAAGCCAGCATAGCTTGATTCTGATGAAGAGTTTCCAAGGTCTCCATCAGAGCTGAGGTTTCACCAGAAGAAGAAGCACCAGTATTTCTGCCCAGAGGGACAGCAATCTCAGCAGGGTGATCTTCTGGAAGATCTTCAGCTTGTGCATATTCCATTTCCTCATCTGAGTCTGACTTAGAAGGAGCCTTGGCATATTCTGGTTCAGGCAGCTCAGAAGTTCCATCTTCCAATGCTTGAAGAATAGCTGCTAGGTTTGTTGGAGGAGTAGGACCAGCAACTTCAGCACGATAAACCACTACTGGAAAGACCATGAGAGGTGCTTTTTCAGAAGGGTTCATTCTGAACCAGTTGAACAGCCACTGAAAATCTCCAGTCAGCACAGGAAACCAGAGCACAGAAGACCGGGGTTTCCACACCACGATATCTCTGCAGAGATTTTCTTCTTCCAGCTCATCTGCAGGTATCCTCTCTTCAAGAACGCTTCTGTTCCTGATGAGACAGTGGTGGCTGCTTTCACCCACTTCCAACTGACGACCACGAGGACCAGGAGCTTCAGACAAGATCCTTCTCTTAGTGTCAGTAGCCTTCACCAGAAAGTCCTGAAGAAAGGTATCCCAGAGGTTGCTCATAGCATACATATCCAGATGGTTAAGGTAGGCAGCACCCAGGATCTCCAACCAGCCGTTTACATCAGAATGTAAACTCTCCAGAGAGGATTGAGTAGAAGGGGTTGGAGGGATTATGGTGAATCTGAAGTCTGGACGAACAACACTATAGGGATTAGGTGTTCTGGTGGGAAAAGGGTGTGAGAGAGGTGAAGAAATATCGGATGGAAGGGTTGAAGGAGAGGAGATATCAGATGGTGAAGAAGGTGGTTCTGAGAGGATGAATGAGGAGGAAGAGGTGGTGGAGGTCTTTGAAGAGGGGGTTGATTGAGGGGAACCGTCAAGGGGTTGATACACTTTGAGAGGGTCATAGGAGATCCTAACTCTTTTAGGTTTGGTTTCTGGTTCAGCAGATGCCTTTCTCTTTTGTTTCCTATCATTGTCTTGATTCCCAGAGCTTGACGATGGATTCATGATGAATTTTCAGATATTGGAAACTGCTAGGGTTTATGATATGAAAAGAGAGAGAGAGACGAAAAAGAAACCGAATGCAGAGAGAGAGAAAAATGAGAGGGAAAAGAAACGTTTGAAGAGTATAAAAAGAAAACTGAAAGAGAGTAAATGATGAAAAGCATTTAATGTTACGTGACTTGAGGAGAGATAATAATGACAAAAGACGTGATTTGCACAGTTACCTAAGTAGACGTCCCCTCAACTGCACGCACGCTTGTCCAGAAATAGTGAACACGTGTTTACCATCTGGATCGCCAGTTATAGCTGTCTTGCTTTTAAAGAGATTCTGAATCAACTTAGACAATAAAACGTTAGTAATAACTGAATCACAAATTCTAATTGATTTCAACCAGAACTTCTTATAAAAGTAATTTCATTTCAGAAGATACTTATATATAGGAGTATCTTATCTTCTAATTCTGGGCTTGTTTCTGAAGATTTATTTTGTCCCGATTATATTAAATCCATCTGGTCTAGAAACAAGATCCCAAACATCATTCCTTGTAAACTGATTCAGTTCTTCTTGCATAGCAATTATCCAGTCTGGATCTTCTAGAGCATGATCAACAGAAGTTGGCTCGATCAAAGATACAAGACCTAATTGACAGTCTGCATTGTTCTTAAGGAATGCTCTTGTTCTGATTGGATCATCCTTCTTTCCAAGAATGACATCTTCTGAATGACCAGAGATGAGTCTGGATGATTTTCTGACAGATGGTTCTTCAGAAATACTTAGATCCTCCAGAGAAGCTGATACTTGATCTTCAGATTCTTTGCTTCTGAGAAGCTCTGCTTCTGATGCGTTGCTTCTTGGCTCAACAACTTCTGATATGTCAATATCATAACCTACAAAATTATCAACCTGCTTTGGTTTTTCAGAACCAAGCTTATCATCAAACCTGATATTGATTGATTCTTCTACAACCAATGTTTCAGTATTGTATACTCTGTAGCCTTTTGAGCGTTCAGAATATCCAAGAAGAAAACACTTTTGAGCTTTGGAATCAAACTTACCAAGATGATCTTTAGTGTTCAGAATAAAACATACACATCCAAAAGGATGGAAATATGAAATGTTGGGCTTTTTATTCTTCCACAATTCATAGGGAGTCTTATTTAGAATAGGTCTGATAGAGATTCTATTCTGAATATAGCATGCAGTGTTTATTGCTTCTGCCCAGAAATGCTTAGCCATATTGGTTTCATTGATCATGGTTCTGGCCATTTCTTGCAGAGTCCTATTCTTTCGTTCTACAACCCCATTTTGCTGTGGAGTTCTAGGACAAGAGAAATCATGGGCAATACCATTTTCTTTGAAGAACTCTTCAAAGGATCTGTTCTCAAATTCACCACCATGATCACTTCTGACCTTTATGATTTTACACTCTTTTTCAGATTGAATCTGAATGCAGAAATCAAAGAACACTGAATGAGTCTCATCCTTGTGTTTCAAGAATTTTACCCATGTCCAGCGACTATAATCATCTACGATGACTAATCCATATTTCTTCCCTCTGACAGATGCTGTTTTGACTGGGCCAAACAGATCAATGTGCAAGAGTTCTAATGGCCTTGAGGTAGAAACAACATTCTTAGACTTGAATGCAGGTTTGGAGAACTTGCCCTTCTGACATGCTTCACAAAGAGCATCTGATTTGAATTTCAGATTAGGGAGTCCTCTGACAAGATTCAGTTTGTTAATCTGAGAGATCTTTCTCAAACTAGCATGACCTAATCTCCTGTGCCAGACCCACTGCTCTTCAGAAACAGACATAAGACAAGTCACCTTCTGACTCATAAGATCTTGCAGATCTGTCTTATAAATGTTGTTCTTCCTCTTGCCTGTAAATAGGATTGAGCCATCCTTCTGATTTACAGCCTTGCAAGACTTTTGATTGAAGATTATATCATAACCATTGTCACTTAATTGACTGATAGATAAGAGGTTATGTGTTAATCCTTCTACAAGAAGTACATTAGAGATGGAAGGAGAGTTACCAGACTTTATAGTTCCAGAGCCAATTATCTTGCCCTTCTGATCTCTTCCGAACTTGACTTCTCCTCCAGACTTAAGCACCAGGTCTTGGAACATAGACCTTCTTCCTGTCATGTGTCGCGAGCATCCAGAGTCCAGGTACCATGACATGTTGTGCTTTGTCCTTTTTGCAGTCAAGGATATCTGCAATAGGAATAATCTTATCCTTAGGTACCCACATCTTTTTGGGTCCTTTCTTGTTAGATTTTCTCAAGTTCTGATTGAACTTGGATTTAACATTGTAAGTAATAGGAGGAACAGCATGATAATTCTTAATGTGAGTTTCATGATATTTCCTAGGTTGTGTCACATGCTTCTTAGTGTGTGTAATGTGAAAACTTTGTGCATGTGAAGTGTGCCTAATATCATGAGAGTGGCCATACTTGAACTGATCATACAATGGCTTGTATGTGAGTTTCATTTCATCAACAGGTTCAAGTTTGTATGGGGTTTCACCCTCATAACCAATGCCAACTCTTTTGTTTCCAGATACGGCATATATCATAGAAGCTAGCTGACTTCTGCCAATACTTCTAGATAAGAACTTCCTGAAACTTAAATCATATTCTTTCAGAATATGGTTTAGACTGGGAGTGGATTTTTCTGAATCAGAAGGAGATCCAACATTATTGGATAGTTTTAAAAGTTTTTCTTTTAATTCAGAATTCTCCAACTCAAGCTTCTTTGTTTCAAATTCAAATTGCTTTTTCAGCTTTTTGTATTTGAGACTAATCTGAGACTTGAGTTCCAGAAGTTCAGTTAGACCGGAAACTAACTCATCTCTAGTAAGTTCAGAAAATATCTCTTCAGAATCTGATTCTGATGTAGATTCTGATCCGTCATCTTCTGTAGCCATCAGCGCACAGTTGGCCTGCTCATCTTCTGAATCATCTTCTGACTCATCCCAGGTTGCCATAAGACCTTTCTTCTTATGAAACTTTTTCTTGGGACTTTCCTTCTGAAGATTTGGACATTCATTCTTGTAGTGTCCAGGCTCATTGCATTCATAGCACATGACCTTCTTTTTGTCAAATCTTCTTTCATCAGAGGATTCTCCACGTTCAAATTTCCTTGAACTTCTGAAGCCTCTGAACTTCCTTTGCTTGGTCTTCCAGAGTTGATTTAGCCTTCTGGAAATCATGGACAGTTCATCTTCTTCTTCAGATTCTGATTCTTCAGGATCTTCTTCTCTAGCCTGAAAAGCGTTAGTGCATTTCTTGATATTTGATTTTAATGCAATAGACTTACCTTTCTTTTGAGGCTCATTTGCGTCCAGCTCTATTTCATGACTTCTCAAGGCACTGATAAGCTCTTCCAGAGAAACTTCATTCAGATTCTTCGCAATCTTGAATGCAGTCACCATCGGACCCCATCTTCTGGGTAAGCTTCTGATGATCTTCTTTACGTGATCAGCCTTGGTGTATCCCTTGTCAAGAACTCTCAATCCAGCAGTAAGAGTTTGAAATCTTGAAAACATCTTTTCAATGTCTTCATCATCCTTCATCTTGAAGGCTTCATACTTCTGGATTAAGGCTAGAGCTTTAGTCTCCTTGACTTGAGCATTTCCTTCATGAGTCATTTTCAAGGACTCATATATGTCATAGGCCGTTTCCCTGTTAGATATCTTCTCATACTCAGCATGAGAGATAGCATTCAGCAAAACAGTTCTGCATTTATGATGATTCCTGAAAAGCTTCTTTTGATCATCATTCATTTCTTGCCTTGACAGCTTTGCGCCACTGGCATTTACTGGATGTTTGTAACCATCCATCAGAAGATCCCATAAATCACCATCTAGACCCAGAAAGTAACTTTCCAGTTTATCTTTCCAGTATTCAAAGTTTTCACCATCAAATACCGGCGGTCTAGTATAACCATTGTTACCGTTGTATTGCTCAGCAGAGCCAGATGTAGATGCAGGTGTAGGTGTAGACTTTTCACTTTCATCAACCATCTTTTAAATGAAGCGTTTTTCTCTTCCTGAATCTTTTCTAAACACGGCTAAGTGCTTGCACCTTAGAACCGGCGCTCTGATGCCAATTGAAGGATAGAAAAACACTTAGAAAGGGGGGGATTGAATAAGTGTGACTTTAAATCTTGGACGATAAAAATAAATTGCACAATTATTTTTATCCTGGTTCGCTGTTAACGAAGCTACTCCAGTCCACCCCCGCAGAGATGATTTACCTCAACTGAGGATTTAATCCACTAATCGCACGGATTACAATGGTTTTCCACTTAGTCCGCAACTAAGTCTTCCAGAGTCTTCTGATCACACACTGATCACTCCAGGAACAACTGCTTAGATACCCTCTAAGACTTTTCTAGAGTCTACTGATCAACACGATCACTCTAGGCTTAGTTCACTCCTAAGACTTTCTCTAGAGTCTACTGATCAACCTGATCACTCTAGTTACAAACTGCTCAGCCAACTGCTAAGACTTCCTAGAGTATTCTGATCAACACGATCACTCTAGTTCCTTACAACTTAATGTAATCAATCAAGAGTTTACAAATGCTTCTTAAAAGCTATAATCACAAACTGTGATATTTCTCTTATCGTTTAAGCTTAATCTCACTAAGATATTACAACAGCAATGTAGTGAGCTTTGATGAAGATGAAGATTCTGAGTTTTGATTTGAACAGCGTTTCAGCAAGTTAATTTGAATTGTCTTGGAGCAGAATCGTTAACCTTGCTTCTCATCAGAACTTCATATTTATAGGCGTTGAGAAGATGACCGTTGAATGCATTTAATGCTTTGCGTGTTCCGTACAGCATCGCATTTAATGTTATACGCTTTTGTCAACTACCTCGAGCCTTGTTCACGCTGTGTCTACTGACGTTGCCTTTAGTAGCTTTAACGTTCCTTTTGTCAGTCAGCGTAGTCTGCCACGTGTACTTCCTTCTGATCTGATGTTTGTGAATATAACGTTTGAATATCATCAGAGTCAAACAGCTTGGTGCATAGCATCTTCTGATCTTCTGATCTTGAAGTGCTTCTGAGCGTGATACCATCTTCTGATCTTCAGTGCTTCTGATCTCATGTTCTTCTGATGCTTTCATAGACCCATGTTCTGATTCTGCTTCGACCATCTTCTGATGTCTTGCCAGACCATGTTCTGATGTTGCATGCTGAACCATTTGAGACACAACTTCTAAGCGCTGAATTATGCGTACTCTTTATATATTTCCTGAAAGGGAAATTGCATTGGATTAGAGTACCATATTATCTTAAGCAAAATTCATATTATTGTTATCATCAAAACTAAGATAATTGATAAGAACAAATCTTGTTCTAACATTCTCCTGCATATTTTCTTCTAGCTGTTATATCTTTTCTGTTACATCTTACACCTACATCCTTGATTGTAGTGTCTACTCCCCTGACTACCGTGTCCTCCATAGTCGCTGATATTCCATCACCCTTTGATCCCCCCGTCTCAGGAACATACTCAAAATCATTCCCAATATCTTCCTCAGATTCGTTGACTGAATCATCGGATGAAGAGTTAATATTTCTCTTCGAACTGATGCTTACTACTTTGTAAAGGGATATCCAATGATCACTGAAATTCCTCCATCAACAAAAGATTCAAGACATCCTTATCTATTTGCACCTTGATTTATTCCCTAATCAGCGGAAAGTTCTTTGATCGAATCATAATCCTTGTGACGTTCGTTCTTGATTTGTTGGCAGTAATATAATCCTCACGTATAAACACCCCCATTGATTTAACAACAAAATTAAAGAAGCTTTTACTCCAAGCTAGACTAAGAACATTAAAGATCTTAATAGAAATCTTGGCATATTGAAGAAGACTCTCCCTTTAAAACCTCCCTCTTTGTAACCTTCGCGTACGATGCACCCTTGCTAAACCTCAAATCGTTCACCTTCGGTTTTACTTTACCAGTACAATCATTACTAAAACCATTTATTGTTTTACCACCACCAGCTCTAGAATTGAAACTCTTTAGAGGGATGGAGCTCCTACCGAACCTAGGAAGATTCACAAAATTTGTCTTCCTTTCTAAAAACACATTATCTAACTTTGTTTTCTGCAACTTCTAGTCACCAACATTGAAGAATCTAACCAATCGATATTTCTTACCCTACCTGGTTTGTTTGTTAGGAATATAAACCTCGTCAATATCACCAATCGTTGATCTCATGAAAGAGGTCTCTAGGTTCCCATTGATCTGCGAACTCAGTAACGAAGACTGCGGTTGAATTTGAAGGAACCCCTTCACCACCTCTTACTTTACCATTCGTCTCCTAGCTACCTACATTTGAAACCCACTTCTTCCCTTTACTAACCCTGGTTCGTCCTTCTTCACCGGTCATTCTACCTCGCCTCACCATCTTCAATCCACCGCTCACGTTAATTTAGAGAGAAGACGGAGTCTCTCTCTAAACATCTAATATTATTTAGTGTTTTCTCTATAAAAAAACGACAATCATGAAAATTCATATCTTACATGAAAACGATACAACCTAAAGTAAATATCATGTAACCCAAATGACACAGAATTACTTACATATTATCTCTCTACAATTTTTTTCACTGACATCTGAATTCATAGTCTTACGAAACATGAGTCAACTTTATATGAAAAAAGATTAATTTTCGTTGGAGGTTCGTAAATATTTTAATTAGTCAACTTAGCTAGCTACTATTTTAAATCATGGAATCATAGGTTTGAAAGATGAGTACATGTTATTGATTGCGTGTGTAGACTTATTTTCCAACTAAAAACAAGATTTTTAAAAATATCTTAACAATTTAGGCAACAATTAGAGATTTTAATTTTAATGTCTATGCAACTACCGTACAATAGAAGTTGCATTCCATTAATCATATTTGATAAGTTTAGAAGAGAATGTACCCCTAGCCATGGTGCACCTATGATAAGCAAGAGGATTAAGTTTTCTTTTCACCATTTTTGGGTCATACTTCGTCCATTGGCCTCCATCAAAAACCTAATAAAAGTACAAAGTTTTATCAAATCAATATCGTATAGTTTAAAAATGTTGTAGATTGAAATCACTACTACAAAAAACACATTTAACTTTGGATGTGAAATACATTTAACCTAGGATAGAGAAGCGAGGTAACTAAGAGCATCATGAAAATCTGTCACTTTACCACTCGATTATTAAAAACCCGAGGAACAAAATTACCCACACATTGTTTCGATCCTCAACAAAAACTTTTTTTATATTTTTAAAATTATCGTCACATACCTCTCGGTGTATGACCAAAACCGAGGAGAAAAATAAACACTTTTTTAAATACTCATTACATTGTTTACACATAATATCAATAAACTAATTTGTGTATAAATTACATTATTTACATAGAATATTAAAGTAGAAATATATAATAAATTTTGAATCTGATTCATCGTCATTAATTCAGTGAAGAATAAATGATTTATCCTCGTTTTATTGAAATCTTGGAGAAGAGAAAATGTTGGATGCAATATATTTTCAAATGGCTTTTGCATTATTTGTTTCTAATATAAAACAAAAAAAGTTAAATAAATAAAATAAATATTTAGTTATATGATTATTGAAGAACACAAACCTTAAACCTAAATAATTTTTTGCTCTTGCAATCCATCATAGAGAACTTTATCATGCTTCTTTACTCTTCAAAGTTTTCATGTCAAATGTTTCATTATCAATTTTTTAAATTCAAAATGCTTTTATAATGGATGTCTTTTTGGTTTCACACGGGATCACCAATGACATTGTCTAGAGCGTTGATATTCATTAAATGGACAACAAATAGTTGTTTAAGGACAATGATTATCCTAAAAAAATGCTTAAGTATCCCCTTGGTTATGAAAAAACCAAGGTAAAAAATTATTTCTTTCCGCATACCCCTCGGTTTCAATTGAAAATTAGGGTGAATAAGCTTTTTACATATAAAAAAATTACATTGCTTACACATAATATTAAAATACATTGTTTACAACATATCTAGGTTTTGATAAATCTTTTCTCTTATTCCTAGGGAACAACAAATCTTTGTTATCATTCAGATTTAGTTGCATGACCTTTGTTCCCTACAATCACTCCATAAGTTATCCAACTTCTAATAAGTTATTGGTTCCAAATATGAGAATTGTTTTGAGTTTGCAATCCATCCCAGATATCTGGTGTTCCTGAGTGTTTCAAGAGCAAACATTTTCATGGCAAAATATTTCACAAGAAAGAGAACAAGATATATCCTTGGATTAACAACTTCTTGAGCAGGTTTTGTTGTTTACCCTTTGATTAACAACCTTGTAAGGTTATTCCAAAACAACAACATCAACATCACTACGTGGGATAGATTGCAAGCACTACAAAATAAATATTATTTGGAAATAGGAGGGAAATACAATTTTTATAAAAAAAGGGAAATGAAATATTTTTTTGGCTCCAAAATAAATTCTATCAAATAAGCTAGCGTCGGCCAAGGGCAGACGCTAAACTATTTACTAATAAAAAAAATTAAAACTAATATTATTTGGAAATTTAAGTGTCATAGCGTCGGCTATATGTGACGCTATGTGTCATACCCCAAAATTTGCCCATGCATTTTCTCCTATACAAATCCAAATCAATACATAAAGCTCCAAGACACACTCTCATATACAAGGCTCTAAAACTATGGTTTGGTTCATTCAAAGGAAATTCAGTGAATCAACGGCTCCAAGGCATCTCATATGGCTCAATATATCTCACACTATTTCTATGACAAGTATCAAAGCTCAATTCAGAGGAATGGTTACTCAATTGTTCAGAAAGTCAACAGTCGACTATCTTGACCTAAAAGTCAACTGCTGTCAAAGTAAAGTCAAAACTCCTGATTTTTTGTCAAGATCCTCATATTGAAGTATCATTCACCATTTGATCAAGAATTGATCATGGTTCATCAAGGAAAGATCAGAAATCAACAAAAGGGCGAATCGGCTCAAATTTGAAAAATACACAAGTGTCAATTCAAAGAATTTAGAGATTATTCACTAATGGACCCATGATCTTAAAAAAGACCATTAAATCGATTCATTTATTTTTAACCCTTATTTATATTTATTTTGATTTTTATTCAATTCAAAAATCAAGTAAGATAAATAAAATACAAAGGAAATGGATTAATGGACATGATTTTGGGCTTAATCAAATTAAGGCCCGAAGAATAATCCTTGAGGTCCATGAGCTAAGCCCCATTTATTTTATGATTTTATTTATTTTGAATGGAAACTAAATAAAATAAAATCATAGATTAAATAAGAAAAGGGGGATTACATGATCAGGCTGAAAGGACTGTAAACGTGAAAAAGCATGGAGGTCCAATTGGAAAGATTTGATATGGATTCCAAATCAAATATCAATCTCTTGATTTATAGAGATTTGGAAAATTCTGTTAAAACCTAATTGAAGGCATATATATACAAAAACCGAAACAGAAACAAAGGAGGATTGGACGAAAAATTCTGCTGCCAAAAGCTTCAAAAAGTCAAGGAAAAGTGAGATTCGGATTCAAGGAGATTTGAAGATTGCAATCCATTCTTTGGTGTTCCCTGAAACTATCTGGATAATTCCCAAGGTCTCAAGCACTCAGAATCATCACACACATGGTTACGGTTTGGTCCTTTTAAACTTAAAATCGTTTTCGATGATTTGTGCATAATGAATGAAATTCGCGTGTATATTCGTGTTACTGATGTTATTTCGAAGCCGTCTGTATGATTCAATTGGAGTTTGGGTACCGGACGGAGATTTCGCCATGGCTAGGGTTCATAGCTTCCAAATTGGGGCTTCTCGATATTGGCCAAATTAAACAACACGAAGGGCATCACTGTACTCAGGGAGAAATTTCGAATCATCATGTGCTTCCATTATTAATTTATCTTGAGTATTTGATGAGATTGATTTTTGCAGGGATATGGCCGCGTCTCAAAACCGTTGCCTAAAGGTTCTAGGTCTCTGAAAAAAACGACGACGAAGAAGAAGAGTAGTGCCTCTGTGCGCTCTCTCTTTTAAATTTCCGTTCGCGTATTTTTTATATATTTTCTTTTGGAATGACCATGTTGACAGCATAGAAGACTTGATCCGGTGGAGAAGCGCCGTTTTCACATGTACCAGGGGGGGAGTTCGAATCTCGCTCCCAGCAATTATTTTGGTTATTTGTGTGACAAATCTTGCTTGCAGATCATGAATGCGCAGTCACACGTGCATATGATACACTTTCCAGTCCCAGCCATCAAGATCTCTCCGATCCAAGATCCAACGCCCCTCAAAACGCAGATCCACTATGGGCCGTCAAAAGCCAACCACACAGGAGCACAACGCTAAGTGTTCTAATTTTCTTTCACAACTTAGTTTTTATTTTATTTTTTTATTTTATTATTATTTTGTTGATGTATTATTTATATATATATTATTTTCTTTAAAAATTCTTAAACATCCCTTCTACAAAAGTTTTTTTTTTTTGTTCTTCATTTCCTTTTATAAAAAAATATCTAAAATAACAATATTTATTTTATTTTGATTAATATTTTAGTTGATTTAATTATTAAATCAATTCAAATGTTAAGTTAATTATAATCATTTTATTAATTGATTAAAATAAATATTAGGGTTAGTAATCTAATCGAAAACCTTTTTTCACCGATTTAATTAAATAGGTTGAAAACCAATAATTAATTAATTCGATTTCATTTATCATATTAAACTTAGTCAATTCATACCCGAATCAGGGCTTTGCGAGAATCAGTCATACACTGAAAATATATCTTTGTGTATTTCTTTTTCAGGGTTGCTCTCCAATACACTCCGACTATGCGCCACGTCAAATTCAAAGCTAAGTTCTAACCTCTCTTGTTTAAATATTTATTTATCTTTTTATTTAATCAGGGGTAAATGCCCTTGTCAATGGAACTCCTCCTACACTTACTTTTTCCTTTTATTCTTTTGCCAATTTTCTAATGGTCAGGGTCAATGCTTAATGCTCAAGGCAAATCTTTGCCCATCAACATTCATCAATCGAAGCTAAGTATTTTTACCCTTTTCTCGTATTTTTACTTTTATTGATTAGGGTTAATCATATTTATGGCTGAACTGATAATGCACTCACATATATTCTGCTTGCCATTTTTCCACTTTTTCAGGGTTTGCCAAACGCCAAAGCTTCGCATAGTCGGTAACCTTAAACCCTAATTATTACTTATGTTAGACTCATTTGCTTATTATTCCGCTGGTTTCAATTTCCCTCTCCTCCGCTGGTTACAATTTCCCTTCCCCGTATTGCTTTAATTATATTGTCTATACTGCTGTGATTAGTAATTTTAGGGAGTGTAACTCTGAATGGAATTAGAATCACCTAATTATAAGATAATATAGTTGAATATGATCACGTGATTGATGCACACACGCACGCTTTTGGCGTAACCTCTCAGTTGCCTATTGCCTTGTTGCCTTGTGTTGTTTTGCAGAATAGCCAGTCCCTTGAATACGAGGATACCTTAGCCAGTTGCCTCGATTAAGATCATGGTCCCTAATGATGCTGCCTTCGATATGCATGATCTCGACCCTCAGAAGTTGCCTACGAAAAAGGCTAAGGTATCCTCTGGCTGCATACGAAAGGCTATTCTGATCATTCCCTTAGACTACCTGCCTCTCTATGGCATGGGTCATTCTTATGGCGAATGATAATGCGATGACCCTTCAATCTCCAAACGAAAGGCTTCCTGCCCTCTTATGGCAAGGATAGACCCTTTCATCCTGAAAGGCTAAAAGAAACCTATCATCTAAGTTTAAGGTAATTGCCCTAATTGCTTTGCCTTGCTCTAAATTTTTCTATATTCTTTCTCAAAATTCTTCAAAAGCTGGCTACGCTCATTTACGAGCTAAAGTCCATTTTTCCTCTTTCATCTACATTTTCTGAAAACGAGCAAGAAAAATAATTAAGAGCCCATGGAAAACCATGGATGCAAAGGGTGCCTTACACCTTCCCTTTGCATAAATTACCCCCCGAACTTAGATTTCTTTAAAAGGTTTTTTTCTGTTTCTTTTAGCCTTTCTAACTTGTTTGGATAAAATAAAAGTCGGTGGCGACTCTTGCTTAACCGCGACATTTTTCGATTATAAAAAGTCAGTTCACCGTATTACACTATGATTGTTCACGATTAAAAAAATAAATAACAAGGATATATTCTTGTTTATTTTGTGCATTAGCGTCGGCCCAAGCCGACACTAAAGTGAAAGTGAAAAAACTTAATAAATCTCCCAATTACTGTCACTTTATGCTGAGGTAACATCGACACAATTGTGTCAGAGTCGGGGTCGACGCTAAATATTTGATGCTAAAATGCATTTTTCTTGTAGTGAAGGGCAAGAAAAAAGTTTTGTTCAAGATAGAAAGAAGAACATAAAAAAAACTCTGTCTTGAAATCCATCGAAAAGAATAACGGTATGATTTTAGAGCGGCTACATATGAGGTAGGTTTATGGTAAAAATTAATTAACGAGTGCTTTTATAGTAAACTCTCATTATATAATCCCTCAGTTATTAGAGAAACCGAGTGATAAGATGATTTGTTAAATAAAGGCATCATTTGGTTCTAAATAAAACTTAAATTGCAGGAGTTAGGAATCGTAGCTCAAACCCATAACAACCTTTCATTTCAATTTTGTTTAAAACCAAGGTATACGATTTCCTTTTTTTATAAATTAAATATGGCGGGTTCCAAGTCATTTGACCTCATATTTTTAATGGCTGGGGTGAAATATTTGTTATAAAATATACTATTTATTGTAACGAATATAAAGCTTCGTCATACATGTTGACATAATTACCGTGATTCAATCTAATCTTGATCTAACAGAAACTCTAGCTCTGACTAAGAAAGCATCAACATTGATTTGATCAACATTAACAATGTTTGGAAGACTCAGCCTTTGAAAACTCTCTCCATGACCAATGGGACTAACCTCTCTTTTAGTCCCTTTACCAAGCATTTTATTTTCTTCATTACTAACAATCCCATCCTTACTTAGGAGTAACTCATTGGACGCAACTTAAGGTTATTCTCCAACGGAGATCCTAATCAATTAGAACTTCTTGTTCCTGAAGAAGAAGGTTCACGATCTATCTTAATATCAACATTAATATCCAATCCTAGCTCCAAATAAACTCTTGGAACCAATGCTTCACCATTCTCAATTATCAGTTTCTTTTCAAGTTTTCTATCAAACCCTTTTAATTTTCTCAACCTTCTTAACCTGAAACACTTTTTCAAAATGCATCTACAGGGTATCATAAAAAGTTTGAAGCTGACCAGGCATCAAACTCAATCGATGATTCCCCTTTTTCATTTTAACAAGCTTGCCTCGAAGAACAACTAAAAAAATAGTTCATAATCATCACATCACATGATTGAAGACACTTTCTTGGAGATGCATATCTAAATAATCTCGTGTTTCTTAACAATGGCAGAAACGCACATTAGTCTTGCCCTAACCTACCTAAATGGAAATAAATGAGAATTCATATCTCTAACAGCTACCTTTTCTGAACGGACAACTATCTAATGAATTTAAAACAACCTATTTTACCTAATATAGTAATTTAAACTCAAAAAAATTGAAATGAAAAAACTTACTCAAAAGTAATTATGGATGGAAATTGTTAAATGTAGTTAGAGGAGTGAGTTGGGATTGGAAAGCTTGAAGTAAAGGTAGTGTTGATCCTTGAAAATAAAATGGAAGAAAGTTGCTCACGGGCTCCAATGGGGTTTTTGAATAGTTTCAAAAAAAATTAAGAAGGAAAAGAATGTTTATGTGTGCGTTATATAAATTTAACATGTTCGGAGATGCATCTACGAAAAACCTCATGAATTTGAAAAGAAAGGTTAATCGGAATATGGATCTGCCGCAGACACATATTAAAAGTCATATGGATAAGCATCTTTGAATTAAATTTTAGAAAAATGAGGGACACTCACTCGTCTAACCTTTTTTCTAGGAAAGCGGTGTATACGAAGATGCATTTTCAAAAACTAGAGAAATTGTTTACTTTTCGCCATGGCTTAGAAAGAATCTATAAAGGTGGTAAGTGAAATTTCCAAGAAATTTTACACGATATTCCAATAAAAATTAACAATATGTCAAATCATGCAAGTCCTTTTAAAATGATAGTATGATTTAGCGGGCTCCACGTACTTTATTGATTGACGTTACCGTCAGTACATCTCTTATTTTCTCATTTCTTAATTCATTCTATTTTCACTTTCTCGGGTCAAATGAGTAATAATATTTTGAGATTTGTCAAATTAATAAATGTACAAATAATTTTAAAAAAAATAATAATTTTAAGACTAAATTTGACTTGCTACTATAGAAATAAAAGTGTTAAAATTATTTTATTAAACATTAAAACATTTATTAATATTAATTAAAAGATAATTTCAAAAAAATTTATTTAAAAATAAAGTCAAGAAAATATGATAAAAAAGAGTATATCACTATAGAATATTTATCTAGAGTTATGAATTTTCTTTCTTCAATATTATCTTTGATTATTTTAGTAAGATAAAGAAGAACTTTTTTAAATGGCTTAAAAATAATTATTATATTATTTTCATAGTTTTTTTTAAGTTTTTTTTTAATTTTTGAAAATGATTATAATACAATATATGGTAAGATATAAAATATTATTTTATTTTCTTAAATGTTTTGAAAATATAAATAGTTTGAAAAATATTTAATTTTTTGAAAGATTTGAAAATAATTAGAATACAATGTATTGAAGACTTGAAAATATTAGTTTATTTTGTAAATTAGTTCTATAATATAAATAATTTCAAAGTATTAATATATTTTAAATGATTTAAAAATATTAGATTACAATGTATGGTAGATTTGTTTTTTTTACAATACATATGGGAGATATTTTTCTTTTAGTTTTTGTACCTTAATTTTTGTTGAGTTATTTTGGATTTTTTTTATCTACTATTTTTTGTGTGTTTATGAGTCATTAAAAAAATTAATAGTTTTTAGAAAAATATTTCATATAATAAGATCATGACCAAAAATATTAGTCAACTAACCTTTTTTTTATTTCAACAAAAGTTGACTGCCTAATATGCATCGACTTAATTTCACATAAATAAATTAAAAATATTTTGAAATTCTAAAGAGAAAGTTGATTATATTACTTTTAAATAAAATGTAATTATTTTTTGTCAAACTTACACAATTAATGAATTTTTTAAATTTTTCATTTTTAATACCAAAATAAATTAAAAAATTATATCATATTATTTTACATGTGTGTTTGCCTTAAAAAATGCAAATATAGGCATGTGAGTCTCTGTTCTAATGCTAGTAATATTGTAATGGTAAGTATTTTACACTTTTTATATAATATCTATAATATAAAAAAATTAGATGTTGTGTAAAACTCAAAATATCCTTTGATTTTTTTTTATACATCATTAAATTGGAGGAAATTTTAGTCAAACATGTTTTAAAATTAGACCAAATTTTCTATTGAACCAATTTGATTCTCATTTTTTTTGCCTTTATGCAACATTTTTTACCAACTTTCCATCCCTCCTGGTCGCAATCCAACGTTATTTGATCAAATGACCATTAATATTTTGAGATTGGTCAAATTAAATAAACGTAAAAATGATTTTAATAAAACTAAAAGTAAATTTTACTTACTGTATTTTTTATTAAATAAAAGTGTTAAGATTATTTTATTAAATATTATAAAAAAATTTATAAATTTTTAACGACTTTTATTTAAAAAAGAAGTCATGAAAATATAATAAAAAAGTATATCACTACAAAATATTTCTCAAGAAAAAGAGATATTTTTTAAATGGTTTAAAAATAATTAAAATATTATTTTCATAGTTTTTTAAGTTTTTTTTTTTAATTTTTTTTTGAAAATACATTAAAATAAAATATATGCTAAATATGAAAATGTTATTTTATTTTTACTAAATGTTTTGACCAACTTTTCATCATAACTTTCGAAAATATGATTGAAAATGATATTTAAATGTTTTATTTTGTGATTACACATAACAAATGATATTTAAATGTTTTTTATTTGTTAGTTTTATTTTGTGATTACACATAAGAAATGATATTTGAGAGAAGAAACAAATGGACCTGATTCGTCGACCTCTAATTAGGTAAGGTCACTATTATCTTTTCCAAAAATCAATTCCTACTGCTCTTTCTCTTTCGTTTTCATCTTCATAAATAACATTTTCTACTCCTTATCTTCTTTGTCTCTAGCATCTTCCTCTTCCTCTTCCAACATTGTACACAACAACTATTTCCAGGTTAAATTTATTTTTTATTATGGTTTAGGGTTTTGAGTTTTTGACCAAATCCAATATCATCTATTTTTACAGGTTTATTATTTTTATAACTATTCAACTACAGGTAAATTCCTCTTCATCTTTAAAACTGCTCTTTTTTCAGTTACATATGTCATATTGATTTATGCATAATGGTTTCTTTAATTTAGTGCTTTATTAATTCATTTCAAAATATTTTTTATCTTTTTCGGACAAGTTTGTTTTTTTAATTACTCTTCATCTTCTCCATTCATTAGCACGTAAACTATTCTTTTTCTTTCGAAATGCTCTATTTCGGTACATCTCTTTATTGATTGATTTATATTTTTTTCTTTGATTCTTTACCCCCAACATTGTTTTTCCATATTTTGCTAATCGTGTTAATGTTATTTGTTCATATGATTAAATTTACCAACAAAATATTTTTATTTTCTGTCTTGTGTTTAATGATGTTTGTTTAATGAGTTTCTGTTCATATTGTTCATTTAACTACATGTCAAATTCTCTACATTTTTGTTTGGTGTTTTTTCAGTTTGCTATGTTTCTCTATTTCTTTACTCACATCTGGTTTAATGTTCATATACGCAAATATGGATTCTGATGTGTTCGGTTACTTGTATTGTAGTTGTGAACTTTACTTAATTTTATTTTTCGTGTCTATAATTATTGTGCATTCAAATGTTCAGCACAGTTGATACCATAAAGCGACTCATATTTTATTGATTTTGTGAGGTCGTTCTATGTTTTGGATTTCATTTTTTAATGTGGCTATTTTGTCTATTTGTGCATAATTATGGCCATTTTCAGCTATTAGAAGTCTATTTCGGAACAGTTTCCTTTGGTGACAGCTATGGTGGCCAATGCATATATTCATGGATGGACATAAAGTCCCTCCAAATTTCTTGCTTTGTCAGTCATCTTTTGAATTTGAACTTAACTGTTTTGCTAGTTTAAGCCTTAGATGCTTAAAGTTGGTTATTGTCATTGTTACCCCTCTAACGAGTAAATTTCAATCATAATTTTTTGTATAAACCCTAAACCCAAGTGAATTTTGTCATATTGATTATTTCTTTAAATAATTTCACAATATTTTAGTATGTCCATTCCATTATTCCCAAGTAAATTATTAGTTCTTTGTGTGAAGTTTCAATCTCTGATTATTTTTCATCTTAATTATCAACCCCCATTTATGTGTTATTGTTATCCATGATATTTTGAAGTTGTTCAAGCATGTCATGATCTTCTCATCCGATTGTGCAGATATATTTCACGAGGTTAAAAGAAAGAAGGACTGAAGAAAATAGGTATATTTTTTTCTCAAAGTTGGCTAGATTGTAGCAATCATGTTAGATATGACTATATTTGTTTTTGCTTTGATTTTGTGATGGTTCATCCATGTTTTTGTATGGGATCCTCTTCTCCCCTCTCTTCCCCTCCACTGAATTTATTTATTAGTCATTTCTCATGGGATCTGAAGCATGATTGCATCATTTTTTTTAGATGTACATTTATCAAGTTGAAGTTGTTACTTTTTACCTTGCCCTTATTAACATGTATAGGTAATTCGAATGAAAAGTAGTACATGAAGTTGTAATTGTAATGTTCAACTACTATCAAGATATTGTGTTTTGAATTAGAACTTTCTAAATTAAAATAATATTATATGGGTCTTCTCTTCTTCAGACCCATTAGTGGTTGCTTCGAATGATTCACGTTTTCTAGGTGTTGTTGGTGCAAATAAGCGGGAAGTGCGAGGCTAACATCCTCCTGCGGAATTAAATGTGGCAAACAATTTTGAAAATAAATTAGCTGGTTAAGAAATTTATAAGTATATTTTTTACATTTTAACATTTTCCAATGTAGGTATTAAAGATTTTTTCGGAGTTGTTTGACACCTTTTGAGACTCTTATCACTTTTCATGGAAAAAGTCAAAGGAAATCACCGGGAGTACCAAAGAATCCACATTCCTAGGGTACTATCTTCATTAAGAGTAGAACATGTAACCATCTCATTTATCCGACCTTCATCCAACTACATTATCCAATCAACCCAGATAAGTGGTCTCTAAAAAGGTTGTCATGAACACTTTGTTTTGCTAAAAATACTGAACCTACCCATATAATCATTATGTTTGTGTGATACAGTAATGTGGATGAGACTTTTTTTTCAATAGGAAAATGAAATAAGTAATCGCTAATGTCTTTTTTTTTATTGTTTTTCCATATTCCTAACTTTTTCTTATTATTTTTAAATTCTTATATAGTTTTATCATGATATAAAACACCATGATTGCATTAAAAGGAAAGATTTTCTTTGCATTTGTAGTACTTACCATCATGCTTACTTAGAATGTATCTATTGTGTTATTTTTTAAATATGTTACCTTTATTAGATCTTGTAAAATGAATGAGCATCCAATACAATAAAACACAAAAAAAAAATCACGTGCATATGCATGAGTATGGTACTAGTTTCGTTCATATTGAAAAGTTCCAGACAATACGAAACTTCCTTTGCATTTCAGTAATTTAGCAAACATTAATTATATTAATTATTAACTATTATAAATTTTAACTTTTCATTTGCGGAGATCTCAAAATGAAAGAAAAGTTTAAAAAAACATAATAGTTAATAAGTAATATAAATTATGTTTGCTAAATAATTTCAATTCAAAGGAAGAGCCGCAGCGGCAAAGGCTTTCCTATATGAACAAAACAACTGACAAATTCGTGCTTACTCACTTGATATGTTTTTGTATGTTTTATTTTATTGAACGAGCATTTGTGTTACAAACTCTAATAAATATAACATATTTAAAAAATACCACAATAGATACATAATAAATACGTATGATTGCAAGTACTACGAAGGCGGAGACTTTTCCCGTAAATTCAATAATGGTGCTCATTATATCATGATAAAAATATATAAATTTTTAAAACATAATAAAAAATTAAAAAGATGTGAAGATGGACAAACAATCATACAAAGACATTCATGCTCGTACACATTACTGTATCAAATAAACATAATAGTTCTAGTGTTAGATTCAATATTTGGAACAATTTTTGTCTTTCATGACAACACTTTTGAAGGCCACCTATCTAAGTTGATCGGTTATTGTAGTTGGATGAAGGTCGGCTAGCTGAGACGGTCTCATGTGATATTGTTGATGAAGATAACACCTCACGAAGGTGATTCTTTCCCATTGCCGGTGATTTTCTTTGACTCTTTCCTTGAAAAGAATTAACAGTCTCAGAAGCTGTCATACAGTTCAGG
Organism: Vicia villosa; assembly: GCF_029867415.1. NCBI lineage: Eukaryota > Viridiplantae > Streptophyta > Magnoliopsida > Fabales > Fabaceae > Vicia > Vicia villosa. Next base: position 381,801 of record NW_026705474.1, read on the forward strand.
AAAATCTTCAATAATAACATTGTAAAATGTTAAAATGCAAAAAGTTATACTTATAAGTTTTGTAACCAGCAAACGTGTTCTCAGAAGTGTTGGCCACATTTAATTTCACAGGAGAATGTTGACCTCTCACTTCCCGCTTAATTTCACCAACAGCTCTAGGAAAACATGATTCATTATAAGAAACCAGTATTGCGTCTGAAGAAGAGAATACCTACCAAGAATGAAAAACTAACCCTACTGGTCTGGTATTATACGCCCAAAGAAACAGGCTTTCTGTATTGCCGTTGGTCATAAAATTACCCGAAACTTGGTTCAATCTTCAGTAAAAACTTTTTTATATTTTTAAAACTATCTTCACATACCTCTCGGTGTATGACAAAAAAAGGAGAAAAATAAATACTTTTTTAAATACTCATTACATTGTTTGCACAGAATATCAAAAAAAAAAAACTAATTTGTGTAGAAACTACATTATTTACATAGAATATTAAAGTAGAAATATATAACAAATTTTAAATCTGATTCATCATCATTAATGTCTGTGAAGAACAAATGATGGATCCTCGTTTCATTGAAATCTTGAGGAAGAAAAAATGTTGGATGCTATATATTCTCGAATGGCTTTTGCATTATTTGTTTCTCATATAAAAAGAAAAAAGTTAAGTAAATAAAATAAATATTCAGTTATATGATTATTGAAGAACACAAACCTTAAACCTAAATAATTTTCTGCTCATGCAATCCATCATAGAGAACTTTACCAACCTTCTTTACTCTTCAAAGTTTTCATGTCAAATGTTTCATTATCAATTTTTTATATTCAAAATACTTTTATAATGGATGTCTTTTTGGTTTCACACGGATCACTAATGACACTGACTAGAGCATTGATACTCATTAAATGGACAACAAATATTTGTTTAAGGACGATGAATATCTGTTTACGGTGATTTCCGGTAAACAACCGCTAGTCCTCCAAACTATAAAATATAATTTGGTTACTCGCAGAATCGACTAGATTGATCCTAGGACATAGTCAAACAATTGTCTTTTGATATGATTTGGTTCATATTTGTTTGTTCTGACTTCAAAAAAACTTGTTTGTGATATGATCGTATGACTATTCACTCGAAACAACACTTGTTTCACATGTTAATATGACTTTCGACAAAGAAAACATAAATAAAGCGTGTAGATTGCAGAAATGTAAAGTGCAAGAATATAACGTGCTAGAATGATAAATGCATAAATGTAAAGTTACTTCGAAATGAAAGTTTAAACGAAGAAAAATAAAGGAATTGAAAAGATACTTGAATAAAGAAAGATACAAATGTATTTAAAATGGTGTTGGTGTCATACGTACATTTCTCAGCGAACTCGTTCTCTAAACACTTGATACTTGAGTGATTTGTGAGTGATTTGTACAAAATGAACACACGGAATCCTAACATTAAGACCCTTATTTATACTAATTTCGACCCTAACGGTCCTACACTAATCTGATGCCACGTTGCTCACAAGAATTCCTGGGATGCCATTTGTCTTTGTTCGGTTACACAGACTACTTCGAAATTCAAATCCTCCCGCCTGAATCCTCTTTCGACGCGTGGCAACATGATCAGAACCGAGAATGTCACGAAAACACGTTTAGCTTAAGTACCCTTCGTATTTCACAAAATGTTTAAGTCTTTAAAGATAATTCTCTTCGAATTAGCTCTGATCCTAACCATCTTCACTCCAACTCAAACAACATCCTCGAAAAATGGCCATCAGTAGCCATTTTTAATCTAAAAAATGGTCATCAGTAACCATCTTTCTTCAAATTCTAATCCTTCAAAGAATATTTCTTCTAAACAAAATCTCCAGCCAACAATATCCTCAATAAAAATGCTTAAATATCCACTCGATTATGCATACCCTTTGTTTCCCACAAACACTCCATAAGTTATCCAACGTTTATTAAGTTATCTGTTCCAAATATGAGAATTTTTTTCGCATTTGCAATTCAACCTTGATATGTGATGTTCCTGAGCGTTTCTAGAGCAAATGTTTTCATAGAAAACTCTTTCACAAGAAAGAGAACAAGATATATCCTTTGATTAACAACATCTTGAGCATATTTTGTTGTATACCCTTGATTAACAACATAGGAAGTTTATTCCAAAACAACAACATCAACATCATTACGTGGGATAGATTGCAAGGGAAAAAAAATATTTTGTTCAAGATAGAAAAGAGAACAATATCAAAATTTTTTTTGTCTTGTAATCCATCCAAAATAATAATGCGTACGATTTTAGAGCGGCTACATGATAACACGAAAATGTATCGTATATTTAGCTTAATTTACATGTATAATTATCCTATTTTATTACAATTATATTACTTTATTTCATATTATGCCGGTATTTCTGTTTTGTTTCAGGTATTTAATAAATCAAGGCTTTCAAAGAAAATAATCAAGAAGTGAGCCAAAATGAAGAGAAAAAGACTAAAAGGGGTGCTTAAATGATGGGGGTGCAAACAAGAAGAAACAAGGCCCATGGACCAAACGACCCAAGATGAGGATGCACGTCATCAGGATGGCCCTGACGAACAGCACCTCCCCCCTATATTTTTCCTTCTATTTTTCCTCCGTAAAGCCAGCACTGGAACGAAAAAAATTCAAGATTCAATCCAACCTAAAGCTACTATATAAATACCCAGCAACAAGATTTGAAAAGGTTACGAAGAATTTACCCCACTGCCGTCAATTTACATTCTCTTCATTTTATTTCCAGCTCAGTTCATTACTTCCCAACCAGTCTCAGCAATAGATTTCCACACCGGAAATGCTATTGCATTTCAATTTTCTTTTTCAGCTTCAGAATTTAGTTTTAGTTCTAGGAATAGAGTTTGTTTTTGCAATTTATTCCAGTTCTGGTTCAAGATTTGGTACTACCAGATTGATACTTTCAGTTCCGCAATTTAATTCAGGTTTTTATTTTCAGCATTAAGTATTGTTTATTGTTTATTCTAAATTGTCAATTCATGTCCGAAATATTATTTACTTGCTATATCTGTTCTGATCCGTTAATTAAAACTATATCCGGCTAAATATTTATTACTGTTATGTAAGGTCATATAACTGAGGGAATCTAGTAATGCTTTCGACATAATTTATTAATGAAAATTTATTTATCTGGTTATAATTTCTAATACTTAGTTAAACCGTTTTGTAACGAGATTTAAAAACGATAGAAGTTAGGATCAATAAAAACGAGAGTTTGAGATTTTAACTAGACAGTAGGATTTAAGCATTAACCTTAAATACAACTAGAGCGCTTTAAGGTTAATTACTCTTCATTTGTTTTCAAAAAATTAATTTAAACTTTAATAATAAGATCGTTGTTGCACCCCAAAATTTGCCCATCTAATTTTACTTCTAACTGGCTTAAGCTTTGCATTCTATACATACCTTCATTAGGTCATCTTACATGTCATGCATTCATTCGTTAAGAGTGTTATTGGTTCGTTAAATCAGTAGTGATGAGTTAAAGGCATCAGTGGGATCAGGATTATTTCCATATTTATTTAGTAATCAAGAGAATCTTTCTTGCGGAGTTTAGACACAATTGTCTGATGCAATTCTTAGATTATAAGATATGTCGCGAGACTTGGTGAATATGTAGCAAAGTGATATGGATTAGATCATTGAAATCAAGTTGCTCTGACAAAGACTTTAAAGGACTCACACCATGGTCATGGAATTCTATGCAAGATATTAATCTGGAAGTAAAAAGATTCAATTGGGAAAAGAGGATTAATTTAAATATTTGGAACTTGTCGTTTGGATCCAAGCAATGATTTGAAAACAATTCGCTTAGTGTTCAAGAGTCGACATCGGAAAGGTCAATTGCTTAAATTCTACTACAAAAAAAAATCCATTACATTATGCTCCAAAGTTTCATTACACAGTAAACTATACAAAAATAAATAATAGCCTATTGTTTCCAATCTCATGCTTCATCCTAAGTGACAATAGCTGATCTTCAAGCTTCCATATCTCCACAATGCCTCATGTGAAAATCTCCATGCTGAAATTATCTTCATGTCCATGCTAGACTCAGTTTTTCTTTCATAACCCATCAGCCTCCAAGAGCACCATTGCTTGACCAAGCCATTAACTTATAAATCATCCTGCATCAAGTTCAAAACCAGCACCCATCAATTACCAAAACAGTTCCATTCAAACCAACAGCCAAACACACCAATAAATCCAAACATCATCACATTCAATATCATGGCATTAAAAAGAAATAGATCCAATACATACTGGCAGCTTCCAATTAAAACCGAGTCGGCAACCCGCAACATACGAAAACCATTCCATATCAGTTCCAAACATTAACAGTGATCAAATATTCATTCATACAGTCAAGCAATGGTCAACTATTCAAATTCAAGGTGTTCATTCGATGCAGCCAGTTCACGTTCAAGAAATTGATCATTCAAAAATATCATGTCACAATACAGCCATCCACAATTCAATCGTAATTCAACAATACATCCATACGCAGTTCAGTACCAAAAACAGAACTTCTAACAACCTTTAAACAAAAAATCAGTTGCTCAGAGTTATAACAGAATCAGATTGATAACAGAAAAAGGGAGTGAGCTAACCTCTATATAATCTTCTCCTTGACCTTCATTTCAATTCTCTCGATTCATTCTCCATCTTCTGAACCACTCAGCCATTTATGCACTTACCACAATCCTCCACCACTTCTCTTCTTCACCACTCTGCTTATGAACATTCATCATCTTCACCATTGCTCATATACACTCTCCACCTTTGTTCAGAATCGAGCAACCTTCACTCTTCATCATCATCAATCATCCCTGAATCATCAACCATCTCTCAATCTTTATCTCTCTCTCATCATCTTCATCACCTCCTAAAACTCTCTTCAATCCTCAATCTCCAAGAACGTTCATCCTCGACAAGAGTTAATCAACACTGTTCTTCACTTCAAACAGCTCTGTAACATCTCCATGACCTCATCAACATTGTAGCGCCGATCTGCAACAATAACAACAATTCAACTTCAACGCACCGCAACAACGCTGAGTTCGTACATCGCATCAAAACGGGAAAGAAGAAGGAAGAGGTTGAACTCGCAAAAGCAAAACTCAAGAATTTACCTGGAAGATAATATCTCTGAAGTTGAGACGACGATGAGATCTGGACAGCGGTGGAACCACCGTGGAAGGGAATCCGTCGTGGATGTTGATTGCTAATCAAATCGAGACGGAGGCTGAACGAGAGATGATCGGAAAGAGAGATGAGAGTTTGAGGACGGACGCCGTTAGAGTCTTGGCCGGAGTATCGAGGGGAGGACCTCGCCGCCGTCGCTTGAGAGAGGGGGAGCGAAGTTCTGAAACAAGCGTGAAGGTCACAACTAAAACCCTAATTCCCCTTTTACTATTTTCATTTTTTAATTAATTAACATTTCTACTAATTAAATTTAATTAGGATCAATTAGGTTTAATCTGATTAGGGGATAATTAACAAATCTAAGTAAATCTAGATCAAACACTCCTTGGGCCTGAATCACTTTCTACACCCCCAGGGCCCATGGTTTCTTTTTTGGTAATTGAATTCTGAACAAATAAAAACTCTGTTGGGCTATCCTGGTTGGGCCCTGCGCCCAGTTACTCTTCACAATCCCATTTTCACTGTTCACCCCCCTGTTTATATCTTTTATTTAGGTTTAATTAGTTTTTTTCATCAATTTCTTTTAGGTGATAAAATACTATTTTTCTCCTACTAACTTTAGACTTTAGTACTATTTTTTGACATAGAAAATAATCACTAAAAAAATATTAGTTTAGGCTTGTATTTTAATTCTTTTGCTTGATTAGAATTCTTGTCCTTTGTCATATAAAAATCAATAAAAATAATAGTCCTTTAATTCACTTTTGGTACTATATTTTGCATCATTTGCTTCCATGTTTTGTACCATATTTCAAGTCATTCTTTTAGTCATTTTTGCACTAATTTTGTATCATTGTTTTGCTTGTAATTTTTGCTTGTAATTTCACTTGTTTGTTCCTTTAGATTTAGGACCTATAATCTCCATAACCTTTAGGTTAGTCTTTTCCCTTAAAATCCTAACAATTAGGTATAATCATGACATTAGGCTAGTTATTCATTTTAGGCTAGTTTTCTTCTTTTTCTTTTCAACATTAAAACATTAACAAATAGAGATACGAATCACATTAAGAAAGTGATAGAGAAATGAGTGGGATTCATTCCCTAATCTGTTTCTCAATCACTTAGTGGCATAGAAATGAGTGGGATTCATTCCCTAATCTGTTTCTCAATCACTTAGTGGCATAGAAATGAGTGGGATTCATTCCCTAATCTGTTTCTCGGTCACTACTTAATGGGAGAGAAATGAGTGAGATTCATTCCCTAATCTGTTTCTCGAACATTAACTAACTGGATAGAAATGAGTGGGGTTCATTCCCTAATCTGTTTCTCGAACATTACATAATGGGATAGAAGTGAGTGGGATTCATTCCCTAATCTGCTTCTCGATCATTATACATTTTTATGTGATTCGAATCGCAAAGTAAATTCCCTTAAAAAAACACTCAACCAAAAACATCTAAAACACTTAATAAAGGCTCAGACCTAAACAGAGTAATGAAGTGGTGCGAAGCCTTGTATTGGGTTTTGTTCATCATGAAGTTACATAAAAGACACAAACCAATTTTCTCTCTTCTCCCTCTTGCCTCCGAGGCATTCTTTCTCTTGCCTTCAGGGCATTCTTTCTCCTAATCGAACACGTTACTTCCGCTCCATTCCCAGCTTAAGACTCCAGAGGTCGAGCAGCGGAGTGCGAATGTAACTGTTCAACTAAAAAACACAAAAACAAACAAAAACTAAAGAGCCGAACTACGGCGCTCTGATTCCTGAAAAGGATACGTAGGCATTGGGTCGCGGGGCCTAAGCGAGCACAACTATTTAAAACCTTATTTTCCCCGTGTTTCATTTTCTTTCATTCGCATGCATTCCCTTACCAATTAAGCTTTAGATTTATACACCCTTAGAATAGAACAAACATAGGTGGATACCATCGAGTACGATGGGCGTGAGGGGTGTTAGTACCTTCCCCTCGCGTAACCGACTCCCGTACCCTACCTCTGGTCGAAAGACCTCGTTCTTATTCACCTTAGGTTTTCTGATATTCCTTTCCCTCTTTGGGATAAATATATTGGTGGCGACTCTGTTCATTTTCGCGAGCGTGCGACAGCTGGCGACTCTGCTGGGGAATGTGATAGACCTGTGCTGGTCCATTCTTAGCGAGTCGATCCTAGCCTTCGTTTGTTTGTTTATTGGGTGTGCTTATATATTGTTTATGCTTCACTTCATTTATTTTATGCTTGCATACCACATTTATTTACTACTTGCATATCATGTTTATTTTCTCGCATTCTGGACTATATTATGGGTCCCCGTGGGGACCACATATTTTCCCCGTTTGCAGGTTGGGTGGGATGTTCTATGAGGTAAAAGGCCCAATACCCAGGCCAGAGTGATACTTAGGCTACCTAGGACAGAGTGGATAGTCATGACGCCAACAGAATGTCAGGTTCTGTTGATTGCGATCATGAGACCCACGACCAGTTGAGGTTCAAATGGGATACCATTGTTGGCGACAATCGTATTCAATAAGCACGAGAGTGTGAGAGGAAGGTTTTTAAACTAATGATTTCTACGGAAAAATATTTTAAATTACAATCCGCATTGATAGTTTACTAGATCCCCGACGTCCGACTATTACATACCGGTATAATTCTCTCTTAATTCAATTTAAATCTATTTCCCTGTTTCCCCCATCTTATCCTAATTAATCGAATATTAGCCTTAGATTTACGTAGTACCAATTAAATACGGTAGGTCGATTCTTAGTCCATTGGAATCAATAGTCTTTAAAGCTACGCGATAGACTGTGCACTCGCGGTCATAATCATATACATACCCATTTTGTCGCGATCACTACATATTAGTTAGGTTTATGGTAAAAATTATTTAATGAGTGCTTTTATAGTAAATCTCAATATATAATCCATTAGTTGTTTTAGATAGAAACCGGAGGATAAGATGATTTGTAAAATAAAGACATCTTTTTAGTTCTAAATAAAACTCAAATTGCAGGTGTTAGGAATCGAAGCTCAAACCCATAGAAACCTTTTATGTCGATTTTGTTTAAAACCGAAGTATACGATTTCTTTTTTTAATGAAATATGGCGTGCTCCAAGTCATTTAACCTCATATTTTTAATGGTTGGGGTGAAAGATTTATTATAAAATATACTAATTGTAGTAATGAATATAAAATTACATCATACATGTTGACATAATTATCGTGATTCCATTTAATTTTGATCTAACAGAAACTCTAGCTCTTATCAAGATACCATCAACATCGATTTGATCAACATTAACAAAGTTTGGAAGACTCAGCCTTTGAAACCTTTCTCCATGACCAATGGGACTATCCTCTCTTTTAGTCCTTTTACCAAGCTTTTTATTTTCCTCATTACTAACAATCCCATTCTTAATTTTTTTTTTTGAGATGAAAAAAAACGATTCATTAAGAAGGCACAGGAGCCACAGAATCCAAAGAAACAGAGTCTACCTCCAAAGGAGGGATTACACCAGCCCAACACTTAGAGCCAACATTAAAACCTACATGCACCATGTGATGGGCATCTCTATTACAATTTCTATTCAAATACACAACAACAGCATTTTGAAAATTCCTAAGCAGCTCTTTGCAGTCATTAACGAGCAGCTCCAGATTGGCAGAGTAGGAAGTCCCATTGATACAATCCACAACAGAAAGGGCATCAGATTGGAAGATAATGTTGTCTAGTTTGTGCTCCAAGGCAATTTGTATGGCCCAAGTTATACTCATCAGCTCTGCAATTGCAACATCAGTAGAGCTTGAGAATCTCTGACAGGCAGATGTGAGGATTTTGTCCTCAGAGGATTTAACAATGCAACCAAGCGCCACAACACCCCCCTCAAAACAACCAGCATCAGACTGCACCACCCAAGAACTGTTGGCCATCGCAACCGAGGCTTGCACAGAGGGATTTGGAAGCACAGAATTCCTAGAATCATTCCACTCCAAAACTGAATCAAAGATCGAGCTAGCCAGGTTTTGTGGGTTTTGAACCTCACCCTTGAAGACTGAATTGTTTCTAGCTTGCCACAACTTCCACAGTCCAGTACACACAACCTGCGCCGTCCAAGGTTCTTTTGCTTTGAAGCACGAAGATACCCAATCCAGCACCTCTAAATCAGTGGGAATCCTAATGCCCAAAGGGGGGGAAAAAACAGTCTTTTGGAAAAATCGCATTCAAGAAAGAGATGTTTAATGCTCTCAGTTCCAGAACTACACAACGGGCAAGATAAGTCAAGGCAGATACCTTTTTTGTTTAGATTGGTTCTTGTGGGAAGGATGTTCTTAAGGAGCCTCCACATAAAGTTTTTAATCTTTTCTTGCAGAGGAAGTTTCCACAGCTTCTTCCAAACAGAACTGTCAGCATCCGCAGAAGTGCCTGGATTAAGATGAAATTTTTGCTTGCTCAGAATTTGATATGCAGTCTTCACCGTGAATTCGCCATCCTTGTCATGGTTCCATATCAATTTGTCTTCAGGAAGAGTTCTCGAGAGGTGTATACTGAGAACATGATGAGCATCACTCTCCATGAAAGTATCTAAAATCAGAGTTCGGTTCCATTGACCCAAATCCTCGTCTATCAGTTCTGAAACTTTCATAAGATGGTTTGTTGGATCCTGCCAGATCAAAGGTTTGAAACCTGGGGTGGAAGGAACCCAGTTATCCCTCCAAACATTGATCTTATCACCATTTCCGACTCTCCATCTTGAACCTGCCACAACTACGTCCTTAGCACTAAGCAAGCTGCGCCAAGCATAACTGGGTTTAAAACCCACAGGGGCCTCAGTGATCCTACCGCGCGGATAATATCTGCCCTTAAAGAACCTTTCAAATAAAGAACCATCTTCTTGCATCAATCTCCAGAATTGTTTTCCAAGTAGACTTGTATTGAAGTCTTTAATGCCACGGAATCCCATTCCTCCAACATCTTTAGAATGTGCCATGCGCTTCCAGCTCATCCAATGGATCTTGTTTTCACCTTCTTTGGAGCCCCACCAAAATCTAGACAGTATTGTTTCTATCTCCTTACAACAACTATCAGGCAATCTGTAGCAACTCATGATATATGTTGGTATGGATTGGGCTACAGCTTTAATGAGTACCTCTTTCCCGGCCCTAGACAAAAAGCCTTCCTTCCATCCTTTGACTTTCTTCCATACTCTGTCAATGACCATAGAAAAGACTTCTTTTTTCTTTCTTCCAAACACTACAGGCAGCCCCAAATATTTAATGTGACTTCCAACTGCTTTAAAACCCAGCCTTTGTCGAAGGACCTCCTTGGATGCATTAGAGACATTAGGGCTGAAAGAGACTTCAGATTTTTCGAAATTGACCATTTGTCCCGAAGCTTTCTGATACTCATGTATCGTTTGGAGAATAACGTCAGCTTCACCTTCATTTGCACGGCCAAACAACAAACAATCGTCTGCAAAGAAGAGATGGGTGATAACGGGGGCCTTCCTTGCGACAAGAATACCATGGATCTCTGCAGAGGCAGCCTTCCTCTTAAGTAAACCTGCAAAAGCGTCAGCACAAATTATAAACAAGAACGGAGAGAGAGGGTCTCCTTGCCGGAGACCCCTTTGAGGAAAAAATTTTCTGCTAGGTTGGCCATTGAGAAGGATTTGGTAAGTGACTGTGGATATACAACGTTTTATGAGTTGAGTGAAATAATCAGGAAATTCCATAGCTTTCAAAGCACCTTCCACAAACTCCCATTCAATTCTATCATAGGCTTTGGACATGTCCAACTTCAGAGCCATAGTGCCTTTTTTCCCCTTCTTCTTATTCTTCATCCAGTGAAAACACTCCATGGCGATTAAAGCGTTGTCAGTTATCAACCGGTTTTTCACAAAGGCACTCTGCTATTCACTAATAATGTCAGGGAGGATGAGTTTCAGCCTGTTGGAGATGGCTTTGGTGACAGCTTTCATGATCACGTTGCATAAACTTATGGGCCTGAATTCATGAGCATGAGAGGGTTTTTTTTTCTTTGGAATTAGGGCAATGAAGGTTGAGTTTAGATCCGAGGGATCTCTTTGATTATTGAGAATGTCCAAGGCAGCTTTGGTCACATCCTTCCCAACAATTTTCCAGTATTTTTGGTAAAACAGTGCGGGCAGTCCATCCGGGCCTGGGGCTTTTGTAGGGTGCATCTGGAAGAGTGCGTCTTTGATGTCATCTTCCGTAAAAGGAGACCCACAAATACTCTTATGCTCAGCCTTCAGTCTACCATTGATCGCGCTACAAACTTCCGTGATGTTAGAAGGGGAAGAAGAGGAAAAGATTCCTTTGAAGTAGTCAACCAGAATTCTCTCACATTGGCCTTGTCCCTTCCTCCAATTACCATTAACATCCTTCAGCTTCTTAATAGAGTTGTTTCTCCTCCTCTGGTCAGCCTTGCCGTGAAAGAATTTTGTGTTGCGATCTCCGTCTTTAAGCCACATTGCTCTGCTTCTCTGCCTCCACATAGTCTCTTCAATTCTAAGTAATTTGTTTTTTTGACGCTCGAGAGATTTTGTCTTCTGAATTTCTGAAGGATCAGCAGACCATCAGACTTCTTCCTTGAGCATAGTGTCGATCCTCTTTATCTCCTCAGCAACTTTCCCAGTTCTCAAATCTCTGAATGAGTGTTTTAAATTTTGAATGCCCCTAAGCTTTTGAGTGATCGTTACACATGGCTCCTTCCATAAGTGTTTTACCCAACCTTCGCACCTGTCATCCTTGGCCCACACTTCTTCAAACCTGAAGACTGCCTTTCTCTTTTGATTTTGTTCTTCTTCTTCAACCATGATCCGTAGAATTGCATGATCGGAACCGTGCCGGGGAAGATGAACCACACCTGAGATGGGGAATAAATCCAAGAGACCCGAGTTCGCAAATGCACGATCCAGCCTGCATTGGATATTATCAGAGCCGCTTCTGCCGTTTGACCAGGTGTAGGGGTATCCTGTAAAGCCTAGATCACGCAAACCACACACCTCCATAGCATCTCTACTCCACATGAATTGAGACTGAGACCTGCAATTACCACCAATCTTCTCACTTTGTTGAGTAACATCATTGAAATCACCAAACATAATTTGACGTCCTCCAAGATCCATGCTAGTAGTCTGGACAAGCCTCCAAGTGTCTTTCTTTTGCGCTTCATTGGGAAAACCATATATCCCTGCAAAATTCCAACTCCTATCCTCATCGTCATCGCCAAAGCATTCGCCCGCAATATGATTCAGCGAAAAGGATAGAAATAACTCATTGGAAGCAACTTAAGGTTATTCTCCAACAGAGATCCTAATCAATTAGAACTTCTTGTTCCTGAAGAAGATGGTTCACAATCTATCTCAATATCAACATTAATAGCCAATCTAAGCTCCAAATAAAATCTTGGAATCTATGCTCCACCATTCACAATTATCCATTTCTTTTCAAGTTTTCCATCAAACCCTTTAATTTTCTTAACCAACTTATCCTACAACACTATCTTAAACGGTTTCAGTTGATCAAGCACCAAACTCATTCGATGATTCTCCTTTTTCATTTTAGAAACCTTCACTCGAAAAACAAGTATAAAAAAACTAGTTCATATTCATCACATCTTCTCCTTGATTTCGGTTTAAATTCCTAGCCTTAGGGTCAGGGACCTTGTCGAGGTGGTTGTGTGTGTCTGGCGTTTTCACGAGTTGGTTCCATTTCCGTAGTTTCGTAGGTGGAGCTAAGTCGGCTTTTTTCTGTGGTTCTGTTTTTTTTTTCCGATTCTCTAGTTTTCTCTCTATGCAGAAGGGTGACTGGTCAACTGTCTCATACGCGAAGCGTTCGGGAGGGAGATGGGATACTTTCCCGTTTGGCGGAAGGAATCGGAACGATTCATGTGGTACTATAACTTCGATGTATGTTTCTGCGTTCCCAGAAGATTATTCTGCAAAGAACTTATTCGAAATATTTGGGTGCTCCGATAACGTGGTAGAGGTTGCTATTTCTCCCAGGAGGAATAAGTTTTGTAAGCGTTTTGGTTTTGCAAGGTTCTCCGATGTTGAAGATGGTAGGATTTTAGCTATTCGTTTGGAAAATATTATGATTGAGGGCAAGAAATTACATGTCAACCTGCCATGATTCAGTAGGGATGAGTGGACGAAAAGGGGCGCGAGTGTGCATACGGTCAAAAGGGTTGGGGGTAGAGGAAACGTATTTGGTAGAACAGGGGTTTCTGTGGCGCAGAAAGGGACCTTCTCTTCTTACGCAGAAGCTGTTGAAGGTACCGATAAGGGGCAGACGGGTAAAATGGATGAGAAAGTTATTTTTAACTTCCAATCTAACAATGATTTAAGGAATAGACTCAAAAAAGCTTATGTGGGGAAAGTTTGTATCCCGGGTTCTGCTTGCAATGTGCAGACTCATATGGAAATGAAGGGCCTCTTCGCGATCAAAGTTACACCACTAGGCGGTAATGGTTGCTTACTTGAAGAAAGAGAGGAAGGTTTTATTAACGATTTAATCAAGGAGGGAGAAACATGGTGGATGACCTGGTTTACGCATATTGAAAAGTGGGAGGCAGACAAGATTGATTCGTCAAGGGATGTGTGGTTTAGAAATTACGGTTTACCGGCGCATGCTTGGTGCTCAGAATATTTCGTGGCTCTGGCTCAGTCTTGGGGAAGATTTATCTGTGTGGATGAAAATACGTCAAAAGAGGAGGCATTGGATGTTTCTAGAATCATGGTGAATATCCCCATATCAATGTCTATTCCCGAATCTATCTCAGTTACTATAGATGGTGCTTGTGGAAGCTGTATATTCGGGAAGATGCTGCAGATTGGTACCGTAACGTGGTGCGCAATCAGGACGCCTTAATCACAGAAGGAGAATCATCCGATTCTGATTTTGTTTGGCAGGATGGTGATTCTGTTCCAGAATCAGCAGCAGGTGCGGAGGAGTCGTCTGATAGCATCAAACAATTTTCGGCCGATGAGATGTCTACTCTAAAGGGTGTTCGCAGTGTTGGGGCGAAGACTGGTGCTGCAGAGGGGGGGCCTGTTTTGCGGCTAAATAACGCAAAGGGAGGCATGTTCGACACTTTTATTTCCAATGTTCTAAAAGCTAAGGATGGGTGATGTTCGGGTAGCTCTATAGATGGCTGCATCGGAAGTAAAGAGGGAAATAGTAGGGAGTTTATTTCTAAAGTGGCCAATCAATGTGAAAATAGTGGGGATGATTTTGTTGTTAGAAATACTTATGCTAGTAATTTTGCTGGGAACAGTATTGAAGCTAAAGTGGTGAGTAGCAATTGTCTTGGGGTTACGGCTGGGAACTCCCAGCTCCTGCACACGGCATCCTGCCCGGTGGTGAAGCAAAGCCAAATTGAGGGGAATTTGTTCAAAGAAGAAGGAAAAAAGATAAAATCGTTGTGCTTAAATACAGGGGAGGATGGATATAGAAGCAGGGGGAGAATTAAAAACAGGAAAAACAGTGGAAGGAGTCTAAAAGGGAATTTCAAGTGTAAGTCAAAAGAGGCGGCGGTAGAGAATAAGGAGAATAATATTTATGGGAATCAATCGGAAGACTCGGACATCCGACGAAACAATGGAAGACAGTGGGAATTTTTAAAGAGGGATGTGGAAGATAGATTGTGGGCGGCAATCGTAGCTATGGGAGTGGTGGACGTCGGGGGAAGTAAGGTAGTGGAAGGCAATCAAGTAGGAATCATAGAAGGGGGAGGAAGGAAGGAGCCATTAGATAATGTGAAATGATTATTGGATCATTTAACATTAGAGGGGGAGCAAGTGCGCTCAAAAGAAGGAGAATGAATTCAATTATTAAAAAAGGTAATGCGGATATTTTTCTTACACAAGAAACAAAGTTGTCTAACATGAGTGAGACGGTTGCTCACAGTTTTTGGAGTTATCCGGAGATTGGTTTTTCTTCCACCGATTCGGTGGGAAGATCGGGGGGGGGGGTTAATCACTTTGTGGAGAAAAGATAATCTGGAGGTCTTGGTGAGTTTTAGAGGCGAAGGTTTTTTGGGGATTAAGGTGAGGTGGAAAGATAATGATTACTATGTTGTGAACATTTACTCGTCTTGCGACATAGTGAAGAAGAAGACGATGTGGGCCGACTTGATTGAATTGAAGATGAAATTTAACGATGGGGAGTGGATTATGGGAGGAGATTTCAACTCGATCAAGAATAGTAGGGAGAGAAAAGGTAGGGCGGAGAGGGTTTTTAGAAAAGAAGACAAATTGTTTGCGGAATTTATTCTTTTGAGCAACTTGATGGATGTTCCGTGTAAGGGTAAAAAGTTATCATGGTTTAGCGACGATGGTAGATCGAAGAGCCGAATTGATAGATTCCTCTTATCTAGTACGGTGGTGAATAGGTGGGATGTGGTTGGTTAAATGATAGGAGATATGGATATTTCGGATCATTGCCCAATTTGGATTATGACGGACAACCATAATTGGGGGCCTAAACCGTTCAAATTAAACAATGAATGGTTCTCCAATGCTTCTTTCGTGCCTTTTGTGGAAAGGGAGTGGAAAAACTTGGTGGTCCATGGACGAGGCGATTTTATTTTGAAGGAGAAGCTTAGACTCATTAAAGACAAAATCAAGATGTGGAACAAGGACGTTTTCGGGAAGATTGATCTTGAGATTGATGAAGGAGTGCACGACATCAATACCGTGGATGAGAGGTTAGATTTCGATCTTTTATCTTCTTCCACCTTCGATGATGACATTGTTCTTAGAAAGGAGGCGACGGGTAGATTTTGGAGAAATTTAAGGATTAAAGAGAATATGCTCTTGCAAAGATCTAAACTTTTGTTGCTTAAGGAGGCTGATTCGAATAGTGCCTTTTTTCATAAAGTGATGAAACAAAGGAGAAGACAAAATCATTTAGGTCCGATTAATTCCCCGAGAGGTTTGGTGGAATCAGTGGAAGAAATTAGGGAGGAGGTGTTTTCTCATTTTGAGAAGAAGTTCGCCGAATCAGAGCCGTTCCGACCTACATTGGACGGTATCCACTTCAAGTCCATTAGTAGGGAAGAAGCGGAGGGTCTAGAGAAACCGTTCCTTGAGTTTGAGATTAAGAAGGCGGTGTGGGAGTGCGGAGGGTCGAAGAGTCCGGGTCCCGATGGATTCTCTTTTCTTTTTTTGAAAAAATGTTGGCACTTTATTAAAGAGGATTTTATCAATTTTTTCAATTGCTTTTTTCAAGGAGGTCCGATAGCTAGAGGGATCACATCTTCCTTCTTGACTTTAATTCCAAAGGTAAACAACTCGGTGGGCTTGAATGATTATAGATCCATTTGCTTGGTGGGATGTTTATACAAGGCGGTTTCAAAACTTTTAACGGGTAGATTAAAAGTGGTGCTTAACTCAATTATTTCTCCTTCTCAAAATGCTTTTGTTCCCGGTAGACAATTATTGGATGGTGTTATTGTGGCTAACTAAGTGGTGGATCATGCGAGAAAAGAAGGGCGTAGTTGTGTCCTTTTCAAGGTGGACTTCGATAAAGCTTACGACAAGGTGATCCTCTTTCACCTTTTTTATTTGTTTTAGTAGCAGAAGGGCTTATGGGTCTAGTAAAGAAATCCATGCTTTTGGGTGAATTACAAAGTTATTCCTTCAATGATAATTGTAAAGTGGATATTCTTCAATTTGCGGATGACACGCTTATTGTGGGGGATGGAAGTTGGAAACATTTGTGGGCGGTCCGAACGGTCCTTCGGGCTTTCGAACTAATGTCGGGTCTCGGTATTAATTACAATAAAAGTAAGTTGATTGGTATTAATTCTAGTGTGCATTTTTTGGAGGCGGCTTCCAATTTTCTATCTTGTAAGGTGGAGGAGAGTAATTTTTATTTTTTGGGCATTCCTATTGGATTTAATCCAAGAAAGGAGGCCACTTGGAAACCTCTTCTGGTGAAAATGAGGAATCGCTTGGAAGGTTGGTCGAATCGGTTTTTAAATTTGGGAGGAAGGATTACTCTTCTTAAATCGGTGCTAAGCTCGCTTTGCATTTTTACTATATCCTTTTACAAGATGCCGAAGAAAGTGGCGAGATTGTTCACTAGTGTTCAAAGTAGATTCCTTTGGGGTGGTATAGAAGATAAAAGAAGTATCCATTGGATAAAGTGGGGGATGTCACTTTACCGAGGAAGTATGGTGGTTTAGGGGTGAAGAACTTGTCTCTTTTTAATATGGCGCTTCTTAACAAATGGAGGTGGCGGATTCTACAAGGACAAAGCTCTTTGTGGTACAAAGTTTTGAAAGCGCGGTATGGTGATCTTTCTTCTTCGGTGATCGGCATGGATGGTAAGATATTATCGCCTCTTTTTTCCTTTTGGTGGAAAGACATTTTAAATATTAATTCTTCTTCATCTTTTTCTTCCCTTGGTATGAATGATCCTATTGTTGGTAGTTGCAAATTTATTATCCGCGATGGTTATAATACACCGTTTTAGTATTCAAAGTGGCTGGATGATATGGTTTTGAAAGAGGCTTATCCGGATTTATTTTTTGCATCCCGGCTTAAAAATGTTTCGGTGGCGGCCATGGGAGGGTGGTTGGAGGAGGAATGGAAATGGGGAGATTTAGGCCTTCCCAGTTCCGTGATGGAGGATCCATCTCTTAGGGGGCTTCGGTTGTCCTTAATGAGTCGCTTGGAAAATTTCAAAGGTTGGTCGGTAGGCAAGGATACCGTGGTTTGGAATAGTAATTCCGAGGGGGTTTTTTCGGTATCGTCTTGCTATGAGCTCTATGAAAATTCCTATATTCCTTTTGGTCCCCATCCTAAGCACGTGGAGGCCTTTGATTTAGTGTGGGCTATGGATGTTCCTTTTAAAATAAAGGCGTTTGGTTGGAGGCTATTTCACAATAGGCTTCCTATGAAGGATTTTTTGGAGTTGCGAGGTATGTCTTTGTCCGCGGATGATTTAAAGTGTATACTTTGTGGTGTGAGTAAGGAGAATAGCGATCATTTATTTTTTGGTTGTTTGGTGGTGAAAAATATTTGGAATGAAATAGCTTTTTGGGTGGGTAAAGGGGCTTTTTCCGTTGAAGAGTGCTTCTCAAATTTTATGGATTGGCACTTGTTTTTTCATAGTAAATTGGTGTTGAATAGAAAGTTGGATATTATTTGGTTTGCTACAACTTGGTGCCTTTGGTTGGTTAGAAATGGCGCTTGTTTTCGCAAAGAGGCTTAGAGTGTAAACAACATTGTTTGGAACATCAAGTTGTTGGCTTGGAGATGGTCGTTTTGTGGAAAAATTACTCAATCCAATTATTCCCTTTACGAGTTTTGTAAGAATCCGTTGTACTATCTCTCTAATGTAATTGGTTAGTAATTTTTCTTTTGGCGGGGTTTCCCGTTTCATCTCTTGTAATCGGGTTGGAGAACCCTTAGTTCTCCCTTTTATGATATATATATATATATATATATATATATATATATATATATATATATATATATATATATATATTGAGAATGGATAAGTTATATGTGAATGTGGGAATGAATAAGAACCATTAAATTTAAAAAGGATAGATTCAGATTAAATTTCTTATTTCATTAAATCATATGTCATTAAGAAGAGAGAGAAATTAGTAATAAAATTTTAAAATATCTTTTAATCTCAACCATAAAATCTAAATCCAATGGTTGATATTAAATTCTTACATTTTCTTATAACTTACTCATTCTCATTTAATATATATATATATATATATATATATATATATATATATATATATATATATATATATATATATATGGAGCATATGAAATGGAATTATTTTATAATGAGATATGACAAGAACAAATATCAATAATTAGATTCATCAAGAGAGATAAATTAATAGCCATATTAATGTGTTAGCATTCTCTCTCTTGATGAATCATAAAAAATGTGTGCTATGTAAAATAAATAGGGAAAAACTAACATGTGCCCCAAGGGCACAAGTTAATTAGATATTTATAGAAATATTTGTTTGGAACGCGTGCATTCAATGTATCGAAACTTTAAATATGACTTTATTGTATTTAATTACATTTAACTTTTTCTAATTATAATATCTTTAACATGTGCCTTTAGGGTACAAGTTAACATGACCCAAATAAATAAATGTGTGCTATTGCAATTCATTCATTCCGCTATAAAATGCAGGAGTTTGAAATATCATAAAAATTGTGTGGTATGTAAAATAAATAAATAAATGTGTCGTGTTTTTCTTCTATTTGAATGTCTCGAGGAAAATAGTATTCAGCAAAGTCAAGGTTAAAGCATTAGTAAATAAAAGTAAAAAATTTCTGAATATGAATAAAGATACTTATAGAGAATAATCTCCTTATTTTCTAACGGTAATTAGTCAAATGTTAACATTTAAAAAATAGTAACGAATTATGTTTATAATATGATAGACTAAAATAAATTACAACTTCATTATGAGTTTAATAGACATGCACCGTCATTAAAAAGATATTGATTATTTTCCTACCCTTAGGGTGTGGCTCACATCTCTGAAAACTCAAAATTGTCCTCAAGTACTTTTGAAGATGCATCTACAGACGCACCTTAAATAACATTATCCTTCGTAAATCAAGCAGCCACCCCATTTTTGAAAAAACAATAGTTCGGAGATGCATCTGCAAAACTTTTATGGGGTGGATTCAGTGATGCATCTCTGAAAACACCAGTGAGTGCATTTTAAGCTATTTAAACATCATTATTTCAGATATGTTTCTAGGAGAAGACTCGAAGGGGGGGGTCTCTAAATGACCTCTACTATCCAAACTGACGCATGCTTCATCACTCTAGAAGATGCATGCACGTTATACTTCTCGCACATGACTGTCATCTAGAGTAAAGTGAAATTGGGTCGAGGACTACAATGTCCAAGTGAGTGGTGTATGATGTCCAGTCGATGTCATCATATGAAGTCCACTCAATATGCATACATAACAGTCGCACATCATTATTCCCTCTGCAGGGGGAATACATGCAATCACGTGGCTAATCCTCAATATACCCTACCATACTATCAAACCCATGTATGTGGTGAAAGTGAGATATGATCCATCCCTGAAAACTAATAAGAAAAAAATCATAGTAACATGTGTAAAAAAGTGGTTTTAAAATTATTAGTAGCTGTGAAAATTACCATCAGTAGAATACCTTCTTGTCATTTTCCTTTTCTTCCAAAGACAAACTTCGTCAGCTTAGAGTACAAGTATATCACTCATACATCTCTCTAATTCCAATTGTGAATGATCGACAAGTTAATGAAGTACTTAAGGTATGCCACATCGATGTAGCTTGCACTTTTGTCCAAAAACATGGACGTGTCAACCAAGAATATGAGGTAACACCTCAAGGCGTCTTTAGCCAAATCCACGTTGTCTTTACATAGCTTTTTATCATCCAAATCCATGTTGTCTTCATATAGTTTATACAAGTATAAAAAATTTGCATGAGCACCTCTAGTGCTCTCACATTACATCAGGGCATCAATTGGGTTAGCTCCAAAATAAATGACCATAATCTCCTAGGCTTCATAGGGAGTGATCCTGGAATGACCAAGTAACTTCCCCTGATGGGAATGTGTAGAAGGAAAGCAACGTTATTTAATGTAATCGAAATCTCACCAACAGGGAAGTGGGTAGATGATGTTTCTTTATGTCATCTCTCAACAAAAGCCCTCTGCATGTCGTGGCTAATAGTATTGTACGCGGAGCAACACATACCAGCAAGACCGGATTGTCGGATAACTATATACAAATAATCAGTCTCGTGCTGATAAAGCTGCAAAGTCTTTCTGCTGGGGTTAATAGACTTCAAACATTCGTGCTATTGTTAAAAAAATTAACAATATCATTCTGCTACAGTCCACTAAATCAGCAAATCGGCGAATTCTTTGATACATGATACCCTGCTTGATCTCATCACGAAGACCATTCTCAAACTTGATACACTTAGAGAATTCTCCAGCTGCATCGTTGGTGTAGTGTATGTAGTGCTTAGCCAATTCCACAAATTTGGAAGCATATTCTGGCACTGTCATACTACCCTATTTCAGTTCCAAGAACTCAATTTCCTTCCTTCCTCGCACATCTTCAGGAAAGTACTTCCTCAGAAATTCTCTCTTGAATATGGCCCAGGTGATTGCAATCCCATCTGAATCCAACTCAGTCCTAGTAGTAACCCACCAGTCATCAGCTTCTTCTAATAGCATGTGAGTTCCGTACCTCACCTTCAGATTTTCTGCACAATCGATCACTCGGAAGATCCTCTCGATCTCTTTCAACCATTTCTGAGCACCATCAGGGTCATGAGTGCCTTTGAACAGTGGAGGGTTGTTCCTCTGAAAGCTGTTCAACAGTCTGTCAGCACCAATTACAGCCCCATTAGCATTCCCTCCCAGTACACCAGCGATCATGCCCAGAGCCTCTGCAATAGCGTCATCATTCCTTCCACCTCTTCTAGCCATTGTTCTTCTAAATCACAAAACAATCTCATCAGAATAAAAGTATCGACAGTGTTTACCTTACACTAGTCGCATACAAGGGAACACTGACACTAAGACTCTGACTCTAACGACCGACTATGCTCTGATACCACTATTGTAACACCCTTCTAAAACCCCGCGGAAATATAACATAATCAGAGTAAAATAACAGCAAGGATGCTACAATTATTAGATAAATAAAAACATCAAGTCGATTGTCATGCTTTATTAGAAAATAACCAATATCAAACAGGTGTTTAGCACAGCGGAACTTAAATCAACAGTATTAGGAAACATCTCCACACAAGTACTCAATACATAAATCCATAGCCAAAATGACAACAAAGTATAACAAGTAACGCTAAGACTAGTCGATCCCAGTGTTACAATCAGAGCATGACTCGACACGAACTACGGGCT
This sequence comes from Vicia villosa, assembly GCF_029867415.1. NCBI lineage: Eukaryota > Viridiplantae > Streptophyta > Magnoliopsida > Fabales > Fabaceae > Vicia > Vicia villosa. The sequence continues at coordinate 403,955 of NW_026705474.1, forward strand.
AGCCTACAAACTATCTTCACCCAATCAAGATGCCGCTACATCCTTAATTTGAAATCATCAAAGTAAGGGTGAGTTTCATTCGAATTAATAACCATTATACAATCATAAGCAATAAGATCTCATAGCAATTATCATCCATTCAACATACATATAATCAGAAATTATTATAACAAGCAAACATCAGCACATAAGCATCATCTATCACACCACACAATCATCCAATTATATCAAGCTATAATGCAATGAATGGACTGACACTCATGCATGTGGTACCAAGATTCGTGAATCACATCACAGGACTTCTCTCTCTGATACTGCCCTCTAGTCGCTCACACCCCACATGGGCACACGACTACTGCCTCATCGCTCACACCCCACATGGGCACACGATGACTTCCCGCTAATCTCCGCACAATCACTATGCCAAATTTGTCTTTTAGCAGCACCCCTACGAAAGCGCTTTTGGAAAAAGCGCTGGCACATGCTTCACTAAAAACAAAATTAAAAAACACGCTAAAAAAACATTAAAAAAGCGCTGGTATAGCCCATGTCTACAAAAGGGCTTTTCAAAAGCGCTGGTATAGCCCACCTTACGAAAGCGCTTTGTAAAAGCGCTGATATAGGGGTAGATATGAAAGCGCTTTAAAAAGCGCTGGTATAGGTATATGGTACGAAAGCACTTTTAGCGAAAAAGCGCTGGTATAGGGGTACCTATGAAAGCGCTTTTGAAAAGCGCTGATGTAGGTCATTTTAAAATTAAATTTTTTAAAACAAATTAAAACAGACGCGTTTTGTACCTTTCATTATTTCATCGTTCTCACTGTTTCTTCACTGCGCCATCAGTACTGTTCTCTTCTTCGTTCATCGCCAACCTCCACCGTCTATCGCCGCCGCCAACCTCCACAACACCGACCACCACTCAACATCTTCTCGCCGCCGCCGTCGTTCTTGCTGTTTTAGGGTCTGTAGTAGTTTTAGGGTTTTGTGTTAGGTTTTAATGAATGGGTTTGCTGTCATTGCATTGTTGCTGCCATAGGTCCGGTGATAATCTGATTTTGTGTTTTGCTCTTAAAAATCTGAAAATCTGAAACTCTGAAAATCTGCCATAGTCTTTTTATTTGCTTTGACAGAGGTAGATGTTGTATGAATATATTCTTCCACTGTTGTTTTGTTTGCAAGATGAAGCATATAGTTTTGGACATCAAATTTAGAGAGGCAAATACATAACAGTGGTACTACAATAGGAAAAAACTATTAAAACCTCAATGAAATAGTGACATTGATTTTTTATTTACTTAAAATGCATACTAGTTATGATATAGAAATAAAAGGAGAATTATAGTAGCAATACATACTACTTAGAGCAGTTATCTTTTTGAGAATGAAAATGCTATATCTTTATTCTAAACCATGATCGTTGTGCACTATGAGCATGTTTGAATGTAATACAAACATTTCAACTCTTCCTCTTGCTATTTTGTAAATTGAAAAAGGTGTCTTAGTTTGGTCTTGGATTTAATGTATGAGTTCATATTGATGTCTCTACTTTATTGCAACTTGGTTTATGGAATTCTACAAGTTTTGAAATGGATTGAACTATATTAAAACATGCTCATATATTAAATTGACTTTAAGTGATAAGAAGGAAATATCTATATTTATTTCTGAAATGAAATGAGATGGGAAACATTCACATTATTCTCTTTCAAATTTTACATTATTCTCTTTCAAATTTTTACTAGTGATTTCATTTTCAATATCCTCTCTTACTACTTTCTTTTAATGGTTACGTCCATGTTTGAGTTTACTTTCATGTGAATTGTGCATATCTTCCTTTATATATGCAGTATGACTTATTTATTGGTTTCACCAACTTAATGGTTGAGTTTTCATTTAACAAAATTGTTGGTATGCTTCTGTTTTGTCTAGAAGGAAATAACTTGTATATAAATATCATGGAAGCTTATGATTTTCTCTTATTCAATATTCTCTGAATGAGATATGAATGTATGTGTCTGCACTATTTTGAAACTGTGTTTTATGGAATCTGGTTTCTACTTCTAAAATCATTGTAGTTTGTGCTACAGTTTGCATATAGTTCCTTCACTTTTATGATATTTGTATTTAACTACATCGTGTGTGTGTGTTTAATTTTATAGTTACTTTGAAGTCTCTGGTTTCTACTCGTACAACGCCGATTCAAACCTACCCATCTCCCACATTAAGTCTAACTCAGGTTACTATCCCTTTCTTCTTGCTTATAGTTTGTTATTTTCTACTTATAGTTTATTGTTTATGGTTCTATTTAATATCAATTTAATGTCTATCAATTTAAAGCGCTTCTTTGTAAAAGCGCTGCCAAAGATTAATAAAAAAGCATAAAAAATAAAAAAAACGCAACATACGAAAGCGCTTTTGGAAAAGCGCTCTTATAGGGGGAGCTATCAGAGCGCTTTTTCCAGAAAAAGCGCTCTTAAAGCCCACCCTATAAGAGCGCTTTTCCAAAAGCGCTTTCGTATGTTGCGTTTTTATTTTATTTTTTACTCTCATAGGGGGGGCTATCACAGCGCTTTTCTGGAAAAAGCGCTCTTAAAGGGGGGCCTACCAGAGCGCTTTTTCCAGAAAAGCGCTCTTAAAGGGGGGCCTACAAGAGCGCTTTTTCCAGAAAAGCGCTCTTATAGGGGGGGCCTACCAGAGCGCTTTCTTAAGCGCTTTTGTTACCTTTGCCAGCGCTGCCTTTCACAGCGCTTTTAAGCGCTTTTAAAGCCCATAAAAAGCGCTTTTAAAGCCCTTCCGTGTTGTAGTGAATGGGAATTAGCCTTCCAATGCAAAATATTTATGAATAATGCACACATGACACATACTTACTTCATCATACATCATCATCATTCCGATGCTTAACATCGCTTATCACCTCTTACCAATAACGTCATAACAAGTATGTACATGTATAAGCATCATTCAAATCATTCACATACATACACCACATCATCACAATAACATACACATCACATTAATGTTAATTGCCACCATAATCCAATTCAACAATAATTTAATTGAATAAATAAATAAGTCGGCCACTTCTCGTAATATTATTTCATCAGATAAAGCATCTCATTAGCTTCGCAACGCCCAAAACGGCACATAAATCGGATACTCGGATCAAAAGTTATGGGTTTTTGAAAATAAAACATTTTTATAAAATATGCTGCAGAACCCGGTTCGTCCCACATGGGAGCCGGTTCCTGGCTGCATCCAAAATCACGCCTCTGATTTTTACTATGGGGAACCGGGTTGTCCCTATCTGGGAACCGGTTCCCAGCAACCCAGAATTCATACCTCTCTGTTTTTATAAGGGGGAACCGGTTCGTCCACATGGGAACCGGTTCCTACGTACCTGCACAGCCAAATTCATCATTTTGACAGTATTTACCATATCCCATTTCCCCAATTTCAGGTACATACGAACATAGCACACAAATACCATCAATTTTCGCATCATCACATATTTCAGACAAGTTTTATACAAGTATTAACAGCATATAACATGAGTATTAACAGAATCATGTAATTCATACGAATTCATCAAAACCTAACAAATTCCCAAACCCGACACGTACGATTGAACAAGACAGCAATCCTAATCAATCATACTACCTACAATCGCATAAGGATTACTAACCCGAAGAATCCCCCCTTACCTCAGAGTCGAATCTTCGAAGTTCTTCTCCCCCTTTGGCTCTTCTCACTTTCACGTGTTCTTCTTTTTCTCAGAGTCTGTCTCTTTTGCTTCTACCTCCCTTCTTTCCAATTCCTTTATTTTATGAAAAATAAAATAAAATATTATAATGGGCTTGCTTAGTTAACACCCCCCTTCTGCTAATCACCACTCTAGCCCAATGCCAATACTTCATCATTTTCCAAATAATTCCCAAAAATTATTAATTCTAATAATTTAATTAAAAAATAATTAAATTAATAAACAAGAATTAACGGGGTGTTACACAACCTAGTCTTCATGATTATGGGAGAAATGCCCTTAGGATGAGGACCCCTAAGACAGGAGGCTGCAAAAAGCCGATGCTTCCCATTCATGAGGCTTAGGGACAGTTCCCTGTCTAGCCATGCCTGCTCATTCTCACATCTATCCCTCTCACGTGTAACGAATGCATGTTGGGTTTCACGGTCGAGTCTTAATTTGTCTTGGTTGTTTAAAACCATTTTTCTAGAAAAAACCTAAAAAAAACTACATTAATTTGCTTCCATGAAACTTTTTAGATATTCGTCTTTGAAAATTAGTTAGGACACTTTCTTGGAGATGCATATCTGATTAATCTCGTGTTTCCCAACAATGGCAGAGGCGCACGTCAGTCTTACCCTAACCTACCTAAATGGAACTAAATGGGGATTCATTTCTTTAAGAGTTACCTGTTTCGAATGGACAACTATCTAATGCATTTAAAGCAACCTATTTTACCTAATACATCAATTAAAACTCAAAAAATTAAAATGACAAATCTTACTCGAAAAATAATTGTGGATGAACGTTGTTGAATGTAGTTAGAGGAGTGAGTTTGGATTGGAAAGCTTGAAGTAGAGGTAGTGTTGATCCTTGAAAAATAAAATTGAAGAAAGTTGCTCACAGGCTCTAATGGGGTTTTTGAATTGTTTTAAAAAATGAAGAATGAGAAGAGGGTGTGTATGTGGGTTATATAAATTTAATATGTTCGGAGATGCATCTATGAAAAACCTCAAGAATTTGAAAACAAAGGTTAATTCGAATATGGATCTGATGTAGACAAATCTTAAAAGTCATACGAAGATGCATTACATAATCAAATTTTGGCAAAATGACACTCACTCATTTGCACTTATTTTGTGGGAAAGCGGTGCGTCCAAAGATGCATCTCCAAAAACTGGAGAATTTTTTTTCTTTTCGCCATGGGTTAGAGAGAATCTATACAGGTGATAAAAGAAATTCTACACAATATTCCAAAAAAAAATTACAAATTTGTCAAATCATGCAAGTCGTTTTTAAATGTCAGTATGATTTAGCGAGATCCACGTAGTTTATTGAATGACGTTACCGTTAGTACATCTCGTATTTTCCCATTACTTAATTCATTCTATTTTCACTTTCTTTCGTGAAATGAGTATTAATATTTTGATATTGGTCAAATTAATTAATGTGAAAATGATTTTAATAAAATTAATATCAAAGACTAATTTGACTTGCTATTATAAAATAAAAGAGTTAAAATTATTTTATTAAATATTAATATAAAAATTAATATTATTCAAAAGATATTTTCAACAACTTTTACTTAAAAATTAAGTCATGAAAATATGATAAAAAAGAATATATTACTATAAAATATTAATCAAGAATTATGAATTTTCTTTCTTCTATATTATCTTTGATTATTTTAGAAAGATAAAGAAGAACTTTTTAAATGGATTTAAAATAATTCTAATATTATTTCATAGTTTTTTACGTTTTTTTTTTTATTTTTGAAAATGATTATAGTACAATACATGGTAAGTTTGAACCTATTATTTTATTTTTCTTAAATGTTTTAAAATATAAATAGTTTGAAAAAAAATTTAGTTTCTTGATTGATTTGAAAATAATTAGAATACAATGTATGCAAGACTTGAAAATATTATTTTATTTTTTAACTTGTTCTATAATATAAATAGTTTGAAAATATTTTTATTTTTTAAATGGTTTAAAAAAATTAGAATACAATGTATGGTAGATTTGTTTTTTTTAACAATACATATGGGAGATGTTTCTCCTTTAATTTTTGTTGAATTATTTTGGCCTTTTATTATCTATTATTTTTTGTGTGTTTACGAGTCATTAAAAAAGTTTATAACATTTTTGTGATCAAAAAAATAAAAAGTTTATAACATTTAGAAAAATATTTTATATAATAAAATCATGACCAAAAATATTAGTCAATTGACTTATATATTTTTTAATACCAACTTTTTTACTGAACCAACTTTTTTACCAAAAATATTTGAATCCCAGAAAAAACATGTTTTCAAATTATACCAACTTTTTTACTGAACCAATTTGATTCTCATTTATTTGCCTTTATGCAAACTTTTTTGACCAACTTTTCATCCCTCCTGGTCGCAATTCAACGTTCTTTGATCAAATGAGCATTAATATTTTGAGATTGGTCAAAATAAATAAATGTACAAATAATTTTGT